>NC_016089.4:10977426-11077702 GCF_000004515.6 Glycine max | reverse complement strand
TATCTAAATTATACTGATGTAAAACCTACTTATTTTTATCCATTTGGAAAATTATTTCTTTTGTATTTTCTAATAACAAATATAAGTTTTAATATAAAGTTATGATTTAGATTAAATTAGACACACGTATTAGTTATAATTCTAAATTAAATGAATTTTATCATAACCCTAACCTTAGAATTAACTCATACAATAATTATTTTTTATATTTGCTGTGTTGAAACAAACGATATAACAATATTTTTTTCTTTTAATTTATATTTTGAAATAACATTTTGAGATTAAAAATCACCATCAAGGATGTGAAATTGACTATAAAACTAAAAAAAACAAATTCTAAAATCTGTTGTTGTTGGGGGCACCAAGGATTTGGATACATATGTTCTCTACTGTTACAAAATAGTAGGTGAGATCTCTTGTAATATATTCAGTTACAACTAATTTGGATACATATGTTCTCAACTGTTACAAAAAATTAGTAAGTGAGATTTAAAGGAAAAGATATTTAAGTGTAAATAACTTCATATAACCTGAGTTCTCCATAGATATTTAAAATATAAACATGGACTCATGTATATAAATAGGATCCACCTAATAACTCAAATAAAGATCTTTTTGTATAAGTTTAACTTCTTTATATTAAGATTTTGTTAGGATAAACTTCTCCCTTTATTGTATTGAGGTTTTTCACAATTTAAAATCAATTCATGCAAAATGGAGCATACTTCTAAAGTTTGCATAAGTTCTTATTAGTTTATATAAAAATTTAATTCATTTTATCCTTTTAATTTTTCAACAGAAACTTGTGGTAACCGGAATTACATAGGATAAAGTATAATATTTATCAAAACTTCACTTTAGAGTATATAAATCATTATTTAGAAATTCTGATTAGATGAGTGTGCAACTCTTTTTAACTGACTGTTTTCTCAATAAAACTACGATTTATCACCTATGTGTAACATATGAAAAAAAAATAAAAACAATATTTTATAACCTATTGAATATTATTCTCATAATATCAAGAAAACTATGAGAGATGAAAAATAACTTTATAAAATAATAAAAATATTTAAATTATATTAATTTAGAGCCTACTTATTTTTTCCATGGAGAATTATTTCTTTTGCATTTTCTAATAACAAATATACGTTTTAATATAAATTTATGATTGAGATTAAGTTAGGAGCACATATTAATTATAATTCTGAATTAAATGAATTTGATCATAACCCTAACATTAGAATAAACTCATTTTCTGGGTTTGGAAAAGTATATATTTGCAAGAAAAGAAATCTTATGATATGTTGGGGATCTCGTATGATAATTAGATAATTATCGGAGACTAAATCTTATGATAAGTTTTTCTATCAACCTAACTTTTTAATCTCTACATGGGCTAATAACATCATAAACTGTTGAGACAAAAAAATCTATATAAAACAAATTATAATCTCATAAATGAAAAAAATTGTAAAAAAAAAATTGTGAGTTTAAGTTGTATAAAATAAAGTTCAAAATATAAAAAAGTGATAGGATATAAAAAATTGTTTTAAATTACTTTCATATAACTAGTTTTAAAAACAAACTAAACCTAATTAAGTGAGTGAAGACAATGTAAATTTAACTTTTTATTTTGTAGTCTAATATATAGAAATAAATCAATAAATTTGCATGAGGCTCACTAATCAAATCAAACTAAGCTTGGATAAGAGAAATTGAGTGTTCTTATGAGATGTTTAAATAAAATAAAATATAAAAATGGGATGATGATATATACAAATAGGATCTTATTAAAAAGATTATGTTTTTTTATAAAATTTTAACTTCTTCAATCTCTACATTGGCTAGTAAGTATAAACCGTTGAAACAAAAAATCTATATAAAACAAATTATAATCTTATAAATGAAAAAAATTGTTACTTAAAATATGACATAAAGCTAAAAAATGTGAGTTTAAGTTTTATAAAATAGAGTTTAAAATATAAAATCTGACCCTTTCTTCCTATAAAAAAACTATACCGAATTAAGAGGGTGAAGAGAATGTGAATTTAACTTTTTATTTTGTATTCTATATATAGAAATAAATCACAAAATTTGCATTAGAACAAGCGTTAGGTAAGAAGAGTGAATGGTGAATGATTGATGATGACCCAACATGCATTCCATCATTTGGTTATAATTATTAGTTTCTTCTTATAAAATGATTTATATATATATATATATATAAATAAATACAAGGTAGTAGCGTAGCTGAGTTGGAATAATTTTTCTTTAAAACAATTTTTTGTCCTAGCTATAAACACTTATAAGAGTTTTTTTAATATATCTTTATACACTAATCAAATCAAACTTTTTAAATTTATATTGAGAAAAAAATTTATTGAGAAAATTGTTACACATAGGTTATAAATCATGGAGAATAGTACTTTTATTGAGAAGAAACTTATATGCTAACAGTGTAAAAAAATTTATATACTCATATAATTACAATATGATAAATTTATTAACTTTTTAAATAATTATTTATAATAATTGAGAGTAAAATAAGAGATGTGCTTTAGAATATTAAAAGATGTTATATCGGGGCGGCAAGGTCAAGGTCATTAATCCCTTTTACTTAGGTACCTTGTTAATGTTTTGTTTTAGAATATTTTTTTAAAGTTTTATAGTCAATTTCTCTAATTTTTTTTCTCTAGGTCATTTGTCATGTGTAGGGCACAAACTAAAATATTAAATAAGATTTACTTAGAGACATGTTCTAATTATATTTAACAACAATGCTAGGTTGACTAAAAAGTTATGGCCAACTCTTCTAAAAAATATAGATTTTATATGATTGTTTTAATAATATTATCATTAAACAAAATATAGATGGAAGAAAAATATTTCCTCCAACCCATTGTAACGAGTGTGTAATTAAAAATCAATCATCAAAAGTAATTATCATTTTTAGATTTTTCAATCTAATGTTAATTATTTTCTTTCACTTATATTTTTATAATATTAGTGATAAATAACATGTTTATAAAAAATTAATAATGGTATAAAGTTAATTTTGTAAAATTAGTATCTTCTTTCATTTATTTATTATTATTTTATGGGTATGTGTAAACAACCCAGAAAGATAATTACATTGGGATGGACTAGCAAGGGTGATAACCTCGTTACATCTTGAAAGGAGTTGAACTTTAAGTCCTAATTTAAATTATTTATGTTAAGTTTATATTAAAATCATGAAATATATTTAATGCCAAATAATTTTCAATATATTTCCTTCTTTACTAAATTCTATTTAAGTAAAAAGAATTTCATATACTAGATTAGGGTGGTCATATCACGGAGTACATAACCTGGTTGGGATTGAACCCTGCATCATCATCAGCACTATAGTGGACGAGATAGTGCTCCTTACATACACACCATCCACGTACCATGACATCCACTTTGCTCATTGTTATTCAGAGTACACATAAAAAATACTCAGTATCTACTACAAATTTTATTGGTGAATGTCTATGCATATAAATTTCTTTATCATTTTAAATTATGCATATTATTTTATATTAAAAATGAAATAATTTATTTTATATATAGTTATATATTTTTATAAAGATCTCTTAAAGACCTCAGTCCTCTCATCAAGACTTGTATTGACTTGATTAGTTGAGCTTATCTAGATTCTAGTGAGATATCTTTTTAGTATTAGAATTATACAGTGGAAAGTTAGTTACAGATCTCCTATGCTCTGAATCTAAACTAATAACAGTATAGTAAAAATTGTTAGCAACCAGACACCATGGGATATATTATCGAAGTTGTTATTTCTCTAACTAAAAGTTGTTACCGGTTAAATACAGAATCGTGGAATATGTTACCAGCTTGGTGAACAGAAAACAAAACAAAAAAATTTCCTACCTCTATACCTCTATAAGTAGCATAGACAAGAGGCAGAGAATTTGTGTGCTTTTTTCCCTCTTCTCTTAATTTCTTAAGTATTCATTGACCATGAATGTGAAAACAACCATATGTTGTGTTCTCCTTTTATTATTTTCCACATCTTCAGCTAAAGATGTGGACCTTAGAGTGAAAGGGGTGACAAGCATTGCTACCACAGATGAAAACTTTATCTGTGCGACTCTAGATTGGTGGCCTCCTAACAAGTGTGACTACAACGATTGTCCTTGGGGAAATGCAGGCATTCTCAATCTGGTATATATTTTTTTGGTGGTTTGACTTCTCAATCTGACACTTAGCATTTACCATCAAGCAAACATTATGCATATATTTTTTCATCTTACCAATCATCCAATGTTATGTTTGCAGGACTTGTATAATGATATTTTCTTAAATGCCGTCAAGGGTATGCTCCTTTTTCTTAATTCTAAGTCTTAGTCAACCGTGAAAGCTTGTTAATTATTAGCCTTTTGAGGGATGCTTGAAAGATACGATACTTGATCTTCAAAAGCTTTCGTATTAAATTAAATTTTTTTATCTTCAATTCTCATCCTCACTCCCTTGAAGAGGTTAGAAATGGAAGTTTGATTTGTCCGTGGACTTGTTTATATATTATGATGTAGATTAAAATTACAGCAACAAGTGGAAATAATTGATGTTCCATTTCCATATTATATATCACTTAAAGATCTAATTCTTTTGGCAAATTTTTTTCAGCATTTAATCCCTTGAGGATCAGACTAGGAGGTTCACTCGAAGATTGGCTTGTTTACCAATTTGGGAAACAACGGGAATGCCCCCTTTTTCAAAAGAAAAATGATGGTCTCTTTGGTTTCAGCAAAGGCTGCCTTCCCAAGAAGAAATGGGATGAAATAAATCACTTTTTCAACAAAACTGGGTACTATTTTAACATCTTTTTTCTCAGTTCATCCGTGAGTGAGACTTATATAAATTTGAGACTAAAATAAATAATTTTTTTTGCTTTAAATTAGAGAGTTATATGCTGGACATTTTTGTTAATGTATGTAGCCTTGGGCTGGCCCTACTTTTTCTTGATGTGACCATGCATGTCACTATATAATTTTTTTTTCTTCCCCTTTTGCAGGGTGAAACTCACTTTTGGATTAAATGCTCTGTCTGGAAAGAAACCTTCCAAGGAGGACAAGAAGAACTGGAAAGGAGACTGGGATCCAACAAATGCCATAGATCTCATGGAGTACACAATTTCGAAAGGATACAATATAGATTCATATGAATTAGGTTGCTAAAACCTTTGAAAAATTGGAGCTTTGAATTACTTGTCCATACAATTTTTATTTTCTTTGGTGCATTATGACTTATGAAGTTTTTTCATGTGATATACTTACTACTTATCAGGAAATGAGTTATGCGCTGATGGGGTAAGTGCCAGAATAGACAGTGTTCAATATGCTAAAGACATCACTCAGCTCAGAAAAACAGTTAATCTACTATACCAAGATGCAAATACAAGGCCAAAGGTACTAGGCCCTGCTGGTTTCTATGGTAAGGAATGGTTTGATAGCTTCTTACAGAATGTTGGACACGGTGTGGTTGATGGAGTAACTCACCACATTTACAACCTTGGTTCTGGTATGTATAAATTCTTCCCTTTTGGGTTTGTCTAATACCATGCACTACACTACCTTGTTTGTGTATATGCCTTAGTGAATGGTTTGTAATATAAATTATTCTACACGAAGGTAATGATAAGGATCTTATCAACAAGATTCAAGACCCATATTATTTGAGTCAAGTTGCTCAAACATTCAAAGATGTCTCGGATGCAGTGAAAGAATTCGAACCGTCGTCAGGACCATGGGTTGGGGAATCTGGTGGAGCCTATAACAGTGGTGGCAAAGATGTGTCAAATACTTTTGTTAATGGCTTTTGGTCTGTCTATTAATCTGCAAATCAATTGAGTTCTTTTCTGCCTCTCTTTTTTTTCTTCTTTCCTCTACAAAATCTGCATTGACATGTCAATGTATTTGAATGAATAACTATAGGTACCTTGACCAGCTGGGAATGACATCAACCTTCAACCACAAAGTTTATTGTAGACAAGCACTAGTTGGAGGAAACTATGGTTTGCTAGACACCACAACCTTCATTCCTAACCCAGATTATTATGGGTAAGTAAGTGTTCGTATGTGTGTGTGAGAGGCATTTGCTAAAGATGAATGTTTAATTCTACGAAACAATCATATATAGTTTCATTTAACAGAAAACTTTGGCATATTAATATCCTACAAAATATCATAAAACAGTGTAAGCAATCAAATTAAGACTTGTTTGTGTGCACATGCTTAAATGTCTATCTAAGCGGCATGCCTTTAATTTGATCAGAGCTCTTTTGTGGCATCGCTTAATGGGAAGCAAAGTGCTTTCTGTTTCTCATGAAGGATCGCCATATTTGCGTGCATACGTTCATTGCTCGAAGACAGAGGTAAGCTCTTTTATCTCAAAATCTTTTTTTTTTTTTTTTTTGTATTGCCTTTGTTAAAGGAGGAAAAAAGTATTTATACACAGGTTAGGTTATATCATACTATCAAGGTTTTAAATATCGGTTGGTTTTGTCGTGTTTGTTGATATTGCGAATAAATGCATTCGATGCACTCCAATTGTGGTCGTCTTGCTATTGCGAACGGTTAAAAAAATTTAATGTTGCGCTTCAAAGGAAGCAGAACTTTACGTTTTTTTAAACCTTGCATGCTATGTTTTTTTTGTATCATAAAGCACTTACAGTCAATTGACAATAACTAATCATACAAATTAAAATCAAGTTTTCTTTCATCTAACTCATGCCATTAATTTGTTCCTAATCTTGGTTTTTGTGGTTCATTTCTTTTCAGTCTGGTATCGCCGTGCTACTCATAAACATGTCCAATTCCACCACTTTCGAAGTATCACTACTCAATGACATGAATCTGTACCCGGAAGTAGTTTTTAAAAACACGCAGAGAGAAGAGTACCATTTGACACCCAAAGATGGTAACATTCAAAGTAAGGTGGTGCTGTTGAATGGAACTCCACTAGTGCTGACCCAGTCACTCCACATCCCAGAAATGAAACCAAAGCTGGTTGATCCATCTTCTCCAGTCAAAGTGAAGCATGATTCAATTGTGTTCGTGCATAGCAAGAGTTTCAATGCACCAGCGTGTATGTAGTTAGGTTATAGTATTAGTCAGCATCATTTTCTCTTTATGTTTTTCCTAGCTAGGTCATTAATCCATTTTAGTCTAGGTGCCTAATTACATTAATGTTTTTTTAGAATCTTTTTTTCTAGTTTTATAGTCAATTTCTTCTTCTTTTTTTAGGTCATTTGTTTTTTGGAATATATGTTTAATGTCCTAAATAAACAGATACATTTAATAATGTATGTTTCTTTTCCTTGATATCTTGTTTGGTTCACGAGAGAATAAAAATGAGAAAATTAAGATAAAATGAAAATGATTATGATAAAACATGTTTTTACGTGAAAGAATGAGATTCATCACTCTCTAAGGAGATGTTAATGTATATTTTTAAATAACTAAAAAAAATTAGTGTAGGAATAGATAAATTCAGGAAGTTCTTCTAAACTTTAGGAATATTAGTGTGATTTATGATTAAAAAATTGTTTTGATAAATTTCTACATGTTAAACTGTTCAAAATAAAAAAGTCAAACACATAAGACTAAAGATGGTTATTATACTGAATTAAACGGCACAAGGGTAATGAATCTACAAATTTTACAAATTACTTCATTTCTTTTTTGGTCTAACGAGTATTTCTTTTTCAAATTTCAAGTCCAATGTGTTAAACGACTGGACTTGATGTTGCAAATTAGTGAAGCAGCAAAAGGAACTGGTTGAACCCTGAATAATCTAATGATTCTAGTCTAACTGCATATGCAATATCTCCAAAACTGAGTGTATTTCCTCCATTTGTGGATGCGTTTCTTCACCAGCAATGAACTCACTCACAACCCCATCAATCTCCACTGAGCTACAACCAGGTGCCTTGTCCACCCCTTTGTTTCTCATCATATTCCTCACCCTTCTGGCATCACTGTGTTTCCCAGATGCTGCATACAAATTTGAAAGCAAAACATAGACCCCACTATGATTCTCCAACCGCAAGAGTCTTTTGGCCGCTCGTTCGGCTAGTTGAGCTTGTCCATGGTTGCAGCATGCACTCAGAAATGCTCTCCAAGCCAATGTCTCTTCTGAGCCATTCCATGAGGTAGAAGTTATCCTTCTTATCATAACCATTGCTTCTCCGAAAAGCCCGGCTCGGCTTAACAAGTCAACTAGACAACCATAATGTTCACTCTTGGGCTCAATTTCGTACAGACTACTCATCTTATCTAGCAACTGCAAACCTTCATGTGCCATTCCTGAATAACTACAAGCAGTGAAAACAGCTATGAATGTTATATCATCAGGCTTTATCCCAGTCTTTTCCATTTCGGAAAACATTTTGAGTGCACTTGCTCCATCTCCATGCATAGCCAAACCAGAAATCATGGCATTCCAACACACGATGTCTCTCTCCGGCATCGAGTCAAACAATCTTTTAGCCAACTCCAAATTCCCACATTTAGCATACATGTCTAGCAAACTAGTACTCAAACGAATGCTCAACGACACCGTTTTTCGATTCAAGTATCTGTGTATCCAGATTCCAATATCCAAAGCCCCCAAATGAGCACAAGCAGAAAGAATGCTCACAAATATAGACTCATCAGGAACCACATGAGTCAACTGCAACAAACGAAACAAATAGAGTCCTTCCTTGAAGCAACTGTTTTGTACATACCCAGAAATCATGGCACCCCAAATTCCCCTATCCTTCTCAGGTGCTTCATCAAAGAACAACCTAGCTGAATCAACATCACCCACTTTGGCATACCCCGAGATCATCACACTCCAAGACACTGCACTCAACCTAGGCATTTCATCAAACACGTGCCTTGCAGCAATCACATCCCCACACACAGAATACATTGCCATCAAACTATTGCCCACAAAGATATCAAACACAAGACCCAATTTTGAACTGTACCCATGAACCATTTTCCCCAAAGAACAATCTCTAAGGGCTGCACAAGCCTTCAACACATAAGGGATGGTGTAGTTGTCAGGGCCCAAACCATTGTGTAGCATCTTGGTGAAGACGTGAAAGGTGCCATAGAAGTTTCCATTGACGAGGAAGGTTTTGATTATGGTGTTGCATATGCAAAGTGTGGGGTGGTGAATGCGTTCAAAGACTCTGCATGCATAGGTGAGGCTTCCCTGATAAGGGTGGGAGCAGAAAGCCAAAAGCCTGCTTAGGGCAAAGGTGTTGGTGTCAAGGCCAGTGGTGAATACTTGGGCATGGGCCTGCTTGAGGTGATTCACGTTCTTGCACTTTTCCAACAGTACTAGGCATCTCTTGCTGCAACTTGACATGGGATGGTGAAACTAAATGCATTCAGATCACCGAGTTCACTTGTTCAACATTGAAACAATTGCTGTCATGTCAGCATGCAATTATATGTTCACGTCTACTTGTATGATTTCTGAGTAAAGAGTCATTTTTAGTATTAAAATTAGATAGAGATTTAATTAAATTTGATTATCAAATTATTTTAAGATTTAAATATATTTTTTATTTGTATAATTTAACATTTTTTATTCTTGTTTTGATATTTTTTTTCATTTTAATTCTGGTAAATATGTTTGTTTTATTTTTAATTTTTTTTAGTAGGCTTTCACCTAAATCTAGTTCACCAAAGTTGTCACAACGTTCTTCGCGATTGTACTCATGGTAGCGGAATCCACCACAAGTGGAGCGGAGATTTCGCCACTGCGGTACAGGGTTGGTGCTTGCTTGGGGATCAATCATTGGTTCATTGAAGTTTTCATTTGGGTTTGGGGTGGCTAGTTTAAATTTTGTGAGGTTGGAATAGGATTCGTCGCCATTTCCAATTCCGGTTCCTCAATGTTTAGAACCTTATGAATTTGGTTTTTGGGGAGGGTTAAAAAATCTATGATAATTTCATATATTTTATGGTGATTTTTAATCTCCCAAAATGTTATTTAAACTATAAATTAAAAGAAAAAATATTGTTATGTTATTTGTTTCAACACAGAAAAGATTGACGAAAAAGTAATTATTTTATGAGTTTATTTCATGGCTAGGATTATGATAAAATTTAACAATGTAATTTCTTTTATATGATTATTCAATCATAATTTATCATGCTAAGTTTGTTAACCTGTAAAAAACAGTTATATGAAAATAATTTGAAACAATAATTTGTGAATGAATTACGGTTTAAGAAAGTTTTATATTTTAAACTCTATTTTATAAAACTTAAACTTACATTTTTTAGCTTTATGTCATATTTTAAGTAACAATTTCTTTCATTTATATGGTTATAATTTATTTTATGTAGATTTTTGTGTCTCAACACTTTATGATCTTATTAGCCAATGTAGAGATGGAAGAAGTCAAACTTATGTAAAAACATAATCTCTTTAATTGGATCCTATTTATATACATCACCCTGATTTTTATATTTTATTTTATTTAAACATCTCTCAAGAACTCAATTTCTCTTATCAAGCTTAGTTTGATTTGATTAGTTGACCTCTTGTTCTTATGCAAATTTTGTGATTTATTTCTATATATTACAATACAAATAATAGAAACAAAGGGTTCAATTTTTTTTACATGATTATCCAATCATAACTTATGATAAGTTTGTTAACTTAAAAAAAAAAAAAAACAGGTATACCAAAGTAAGTTAAAAACAATGGTTGAGTTGTTATTGATCGGATCCTATCTATATACATCACTCAGTCTCAAATTTAAACCACTAAAGACTAGTTGTGTTTTCCAGTTAATCTCCTCAAAGTTGTTGTTGCCAGTGATAATGGAATATGTTATAAAAAGTTGTTATTTATCTGTATATACTAGGATAAAATGCGTAAAAGTTGTTAACACATGAAATATGTTACAAATTAAAATATTAAATAAAATTTATCTGTAGAGACATGTTCAGTTATATCCAACAACAATGCTAGCTAGATTGGCTAATTAAAAAAATATAAATTAAAAATGGAAGAAAAATACTCCCCAAACCTTGTGTAATTAAAAAAAATCATCTGAAATTTTAGATGGTTATCAAATTATAACTCATCATGGTAAGTGTGTTAATTTTTAAAAATAATTATATCAAAGTAACTTAAAACATAATTTATACTTGGATGATGATATAAAACAATCTTACATTATTAGTTTATAGCCATTAAATTCCATTTTATAAAACTTAAACTCTCATCTTTAACTGTGTCATTTTTCAAGTTACAATCTTTCTCATTTTTTAAGATTATAATTTTTGTTTTTATAGAATTTTTTGTCTCAATGGAATGGTTTATGATCTTATCAGCCCATGTAGACATCAAACAAGTTAAACTTGTATAAAAACTTTAATATGTTAATAAAAAAAGATTTTAATATGAATTAGACCTTTAATGAATATTTATTTATTATAAATTTAAATTACAATAAAATTTAAATATACAAAAAAATTTATCTATTGTGAATTTTAATTATGTAAAATTAAATATTTGTCATGTGTAGTGCACAAACTAAAATATTAAGTAAAATTATTTTAGAGACATGGATTTATTTAAAAGTTTTGAGAAAGAAAAATCACATGTAGAATAAACATAATGATAAAAAATGATAATAAATTTTGATCGTAAACAAATATAATAAATTTTGAAATTAAAGATATTTAATGCATCAATTGATTATTAATCAAACATAAATTTTGAAATTAAAGATATTTAATGCATCAATTGATTATTAATCAAACATCAATGTAGTAGTGTTAATTATTTTTTTCATATATCAATATATTCTTTATACAATATGATTATCAAGTCTTCTAACCATTACGATGTGTTAACATTTCTTTTATATATATATATATATATATATATATATATATATATATATATATATATATATATATATATATATAAAATGTGACATGGGTAGAGATTTAATTTATTGAACTTGTTAAAACAAAGGTACGCCAACAGAAATGTACCAAAAATACAATACATAGGGTAAAGTAAAAAAACAACAAAAAGTCTGTTGCATCATTCCCCACTTGTCAATAATAAAATAATAATAAAATCAATTCCATGGTTGGATCTTTCTGTGGGTTCTTAGGTGGATCATATTTATATACATTGTTCCATTCTTATATTTTATTTAAACGTGTTTAAAAACTCAATTTCTTCTATCCAAACTTATATTGACTTGATTAGTTCACCCCGGCACAGGTGATTGATTTATCTGAACATCTCTTTTTTTTTTTTTTCTTTTTCTTCCCACTAATGGTGTATAAAGGGATAAAATTTTGTATAAGTTGTTAAAGGTTGAATATATGTTACAAACATTAGACCAAAAGAAAAAAATTGCTAGGTAGTATAAAAAACACACAGAGAACAAGTACCAAGGATGGTAGCATTCGGAGTGATGAGACGCTGTTGTTGAATGGAACTCCATCCGTGCTGACCGGTCACTGGACCCAAAGCTGGTTGATCCATCTTCTCCAATCAATTTTGTTGTGCATAACAAGAGTTTGAGTGCACCAGCATGTAGTTAGTGGTTGTCATGCACATTTAGTATTAGTCAGCAAGCAAGCAGCGCATCATTTTCTTTTCATATTTTTTCTAGCTAGGTCATTAATCCCTTTTAGTTTAGGTACCTTATAAGGTTTTGTTTTAGAATTTTTTTTTCTAGTTTTATAATCAATTTCTTTAGTTTTTCTTTAGGTCATTTGTCATGTATAGTGCACAAACTAAAATATTAAATAAAATTTATGTAGAGTCATGTTCTAATCATATTTAACAACTATGCTAACTTGACTAACAAGTTTTAGCACAACTTTCCTTAAGAAACATAGATTTTATATGATTGTTTTAATCATATTATTCTTAAAAAAATATAAATTAGAAATGGAAGAAAAATACTCCCTCCAATCCAGTGCCAATCCAGTGTAACAATTATGTAATTGGAAAAAAAATATCCAAAATAATTATTATTTTAGTTTTTTCAATATAACATTAATTATTTTCTTTCACTTATATCTTTTATAATATTAGTGATAAATAACATATTTATAAAATAATTAATGATGATATAATGTTAATTTTATAAAATTAATTATTACTCTCCTTCATTTTTATTTTATTTTTTTTATAGGTATAAACAACCTAGGACAATAATTATTTTGGGATGAAAAAATGACTAGAGGGATGACCTCGTTACATTTCCAAAGGAGTTAAACTTTACATCATAATTTGAATTATTTATATTAAATTTATACTAAAATCATGAAATATATTTAATGCCAAATAATTTTCAATATATTTCCTTCTTTAAAAAAATTCTATTTAAGTAAAAAAAAAATTCATATATTAGATTAACTCGTTACACACACCATGCACCTTAACATGATATGCACTATACTAGATCCTAGTTAGATGTTTTTTAAAATTAAAATCATACAGTGATAAGTTAGTTACACCGAGATCTCCTCTCCTTTAAATCTAAACAAATAAAAAATTACTTTTTTCAACTATATAGGATATACTAACTTAGTATAACAGTGGTGGCAAAGATGTGTCAAATACTTTTGTTAATGGCTTTTGGTCTGTCTATTAATCTGCAAATCAATTGAGTTCTTTTCTGTCTCTTTTTTTTCTTCTTTCCTCTACAAAATCTGCATTGACATGTCAATGTATGTGAATGAATAACAATAGGTACCTTGACCAGCTGGGAATGACATCAACCTTCAACCACAAAGTTTATTGTAGACAAGCACTAGTTGGAGGAAACTATGGTTTGCTAGACACCACAACCTTCATTCCTAACCCAGATTATTATGGGTAAGTAAGTGTTCCTATGGGTGTGTGAGAGACATTTGCTAAAGATAAATGTTTAATTCTACGAAACAATCATATATAGTTTCATTTAACAGAAAATTTTGGCATATTAATATCCTACAAAATATCATAAAACAGTATAAGCAATCAAATTAAGACTTGTTTGTGTGCACATGGTTAAATCTCTATCTAAGCGGCATGCCTTTAATTTGATCAGAGCTCTTTTGTGGCATCGGTTAATGGGAAGCAAAGTGCTTTCTGTTTCTCACGAAGGGTCGCCATATTTGCGTGCATACGTTCATTGCTCAAAGAAAGAGGTAAGCTCTTTTATCTCAAAATCTTTTTTTTGTATTGTCTTTGTTAAAGAAGGAAAAAAGTATTTATACACAGGTTATATCATACTATCAAGGTTTTAAATATGGTTTTGTCATGTTTGTTGAGCGCGAATAAATGCATTCGATGCACTCCAATTGTGGTCGTCTTGCTATTGCGAACGGTTAAAAAAATTTAATGTTGTGGTTCAAAAAAATTAATGTTGCCCTTCAAATCAGGAAGCAGAACTTAACGTTTTTTTAACCCTCGCATGCAATGTTTTTTTTTTTATCATAAAACACTTACAATTAATTGACAATAACTAATCATACAAATTAAAATCAAGAAGTTTTTTTTCAATCTAACTCAATGCCATTAATTTGTTCCTAATCTTGGTTTTTGTGGTTCATTTCTTTTCAGTCTGGTATCACCGTGCTACTCATAAACATGTCCAACTCTACCACTTTCGAAGTATCACTCCTCAATGAGAATCTGTACCACCCGGAAGTAGGATTAAGAAACAGAAACACGCCGAGAGAAGAGTACCATTTGACACCCAAAGATGGTAACATTCAAAGTAAGGTGGTGCTGTTGAATGGAACTCCACTAGTGCTGACCCAGTCACTGCACATCCCAGAAATGAACCCAAAGCTGGTTGATCCATCTTCTCCCATCAAAGTGAAGCATGATTCAATTGTATTTGTGCATAGCAAGAGTTTCAATGCACCAGCGTGCATGTAGTTACAGTTAGTTATCATGCCCTTACATTAATGTTTTTTAGAATCTTTTTTCCTAGTGTTATAGTCAATTTCTTTGGTTTTTCTTTAGGTCATTTGTTTCTTGGAATACACGTTTGGCTCGTGACTAGATGTTTTTTAGTTCCTATCAAATTTATTAAGACCTTATATAAATTTTAAGATAAATATTTTACTTTAAATGAAAAAAAAAATATTAAATATTTTTGTTAGCATATAAGATTTTTTTTAATAAATGACTTTTTTACTTTATAAGAACTAAAAAATGGTCGGAACGATTAACCATAAGTCATAGCGTGTAGTTCTTTGAGGAGGTTATGTTGGAGAATGTGAGTGTCAAATTATTACTATTTCTAAGGGAAAAATAATTATTTTAAAAGAAAAACTGAAAGAATAATAAATACTATAACAATTGAAGTTGAGATCAATTATAATAATTAAACAATGTTTAACATTGAAATTGAAGATGAAATTTGAAAATGAACGGGAAGGATATCATGAATACCAAAAGAGATCTGCGAGAAGTTAAGCCTAGAAGTCACACCTTTAGCAAGATCGATCCACATGCGGCAGAATAATATAACTTAAATTTCAGTGAGATAATTAACTCCTTTGAGCTTACACACACTTTTAGGGAAAATGCAGACTAATTGCACATGAATAAAGAGACCTTATGAAGCTTCACTATTTCTTAGGATTGGATTTTGTGTTTATAAGGTTTAGGGTCTCAATTTGAAGGAACTGGTACATGATCTTGCCAATTACAAGATTAAAGAATTCAAGAAAAAAAAATAATAAGTACAGAATTCAGGGATCACATGCATTTTTCTTTTCGTTGAACAGGCATAAATTTCAGATGCAATTAAGAAACATCCTAATGAAGAAAAATATATTAGAAAAGTTAGGGTTCTCATAAGTATGTAAATAGTATTTAGTATATAAACCTATCTAAAAGTGAAAAGAGTATAATATGTTTTTCATATTTAATTAATAAATGTCCAAATTTTATATTTATTTTTTAGTAATTTTTTTCTCTTTGATAAAATAATTTTTGTATGATCCATGATATTTTTTAGTTCCTAAAAAATTTAATATTATTTGTCAATAAATTTTTTCATTTGTTATTTGTCCTTTTGAAAGATACTAATAATAAATGAAAAATTATGAGTAGTCCTCTAAATCTTAAGAGAAATGTTATTTGCATAGTAAATTTTATATGACTAAGAGAAAGAGAAAAAAAGGAAACTATAAAATATGATGGAGAGACGTAAAGACGAAAAATGATTGTATAAATTGTTTTTAATTTTTGTATGAATCATACATTTTTTTTAAAAAAAAAATCATTCAAATTGCTCATTGAATTTTACTTAAAAAGATCAAACTTAAATGCAGATAATTTTAATTATGAGTACTTTGCTGTTTTCCAATGAACTAGAGTGTTTCCTTAATAATATATTCTTAATAAAGGTTTAACATAGACTATGGAGATTAACTCTAATATTCCTAATTGGAGAACACGACCAAAAATAACTATAAAAATTTATTTGACTTTTGTTCTTATTGAAATATATTAACTTAGAAATGATAGTGATGGAGGTTTAATACTTTTGAGAATTACTTAAATAGTTTATTATTTTATGGACTATTTAAGAGAGATGATAATATTTTAGAGACAATATTGATTATTTATTTCGTGTAAATTTTTTATGTAATTAAAATTTAATATATCACCTTGGAAGTTTGAATTAAGAATTTGTTTGGTATGACCTACAAGTATTATTATTTTGTCTTTGAGTACTTATCACACATGTACAGGAGTTGAATTCAAAATTATTGGTTAAGTCAAAATAACTTCACACTAGTTTGGTAGTGTTTGAATTAAGAATTTTAAACACTTTTTCCTTTAATTGAATATCTTCATATTTTGTTTTAAAATAATCGCTTCAATTGACGCTATTGAGAAGAGAGGTATTTCATTCTATTCGAATTTCAGATTTTCACCTTATTCAGTTGTACTGCACAGTGTGCTTTATTTTAAGACTCAGAATTATATTCTTCCTTGTCAGCATAACTCTAGGCTCTAGCCAAATTGAGATTCAAATTTTCAAACTTATGCATCCATATTTGAAGATTTTATTTCTTCTTCGTTTCATTTAAGTTCTGATTGTAGTTTATTATAGTATAAGCTTTGGCAAACATGTAGCTGTACAATGTTAAGATATCTGTATTGTTTGCTCCATTATATTGGTTCTCATACCATCTTTTATCAATCCATTAAAAAGTGGAGCTGGAAACTTGCAGTATTGTGACAAGGTTTAATATTCAACATCATACCATCTTAACTTCAAAAAAAAAAAAAATACCATGTTTTATGGAATGTGCAACGAATAGAACTTATTTTAAACACACCCTACAATGTGGGAAAGGTGGAGCTTAAACTGCTATTTACAACAAGACGAACTTTGTATTGTTTGCTCCTTTGACCTCTTGCACATGCATTAAAAAGTTAATTTCTACTATTATTCACTGTCTCTTTGTGATAAAAAAAAAAAAAAAAAAAGTTGAGCTCTTGTGTTTGCATAATTTAAACTGTCAACTGCACTAATACTGCTTGATGTGCTTGTTGATGAAAATAGAGGTAAAGGAATGGCTCTACGTTAAGCTTACAACATGCAAACAGAGTCATGCCTGCCTTGGAATTAGTTGCTTAAACTTGCTAATGAAATTGAGGCAATCTTTTGCCTTCTCTGCTTCAATTTCCAGAGATTAAAAAAATAAGTAAACAAATTCTAACATGAAATTGAGGCAATGTTTTGCATTTTCTGTCTATGGAAGGAACTAGTACATGATCTTGCATCTATTAAGCATTAAATACTCTGTTATTAACTACAATCATGCACATAAAATTTTATATAAATCAGATATTAATAAAGACACGGAAATAACCAAAAGGAAAATCATATACAGACATACACAGTATGGACATGGTAGCTGAAATAAGAAGAAAGAACCAATTGCGAAAGGAAAACACAAAGAAATCATTTTTTTATTATCTAGTTGTTGATTAATATTATGTGCATGCTAACTCCATTCTGGCGCATTGAAGAACCGTACAAATTGTTGTCTTCTTGTCGATTTATATTATGCGCATGCTGGTGCATTGAAGCTCTTGATTTGTACAAATACTATGGAATCAGGCCCTGCTTTGATTGAAGAAGATGGATCAACCAGCTTTGGTTTCATTTCTGCAATGTCTAGTGACTTGGTCAGCACCAATGGAGTTCCATTCAACATCACCACATCACTTTGAATGTTACCATCTCTTGGTGTCAAATGGTATTCTTCCCTCATCTTCATTGGTACACTTCGTACTGTGTTCAGGACCGGGTACAGATTCATGTCATTGATGAGGAACACATTGAAAGTTGTGGAATTGGACATGTTTATGAGTAGCACAGTGATACCAGGCTGAATAGAAGGTATGACAAGTAATTTAAAAGACCAAGATTAAGAATAAATGGCATTGACTCAGAATCTTAGCTGATATAAAACCTTCTTGGTTTTAATTAATTTGTATCATTAGCTATTGTCAATTTCATCGTCAATCAATTGTTACTGTTTTCTGTTGATTATTTATCTGTAGCATTATATAAATGAGCTTACCCCTTTCTTTGAACAATGAGCATATGTACGCAGAAATGGAGATCCTTCGTGAGAAACAGAAAGCACTTTGCTTCCCATAAGTCGATGCCACAGAAGAGCTCTGATCAAATTGAAGGCATGTTTATTAATTTGACAAATATAACTGTTAAACCATATGATTACACTAATGATTAATTGTGCATGCTAAGTTTTAAATGAATTGGAGTTATAAATTTAAGGTTGGTTTGGTAGTAAAAGGAGAAGGAAGGAAGGGAAGGTTTAGGGTTCGATTTCCACTGCTAACAAAAAAACTAACCATTAAAAACTAACATTTGCCAATAATTTTTTTTTTTTAATGAATTAGACATTCATTAGTGGCAAATGCCTCAGACACACATATGATCACTTACCCATAATAATCCGGGTTAGGAATAAAGGTTGTGGTGTTTAGCAAACCATAGTTTCCTCCGATTAGACTTTGTCTACAATAAACCTTGTGGTTTAAGGTTGATGTCATGCCCAGCTGATCCAAGTACCTAGATATTAATTTAAATTTATGTTACCATTGACAAAAGGAAACAAAAAACTCAATTTATTGGCAGATTAATAGACAGACCAAAAGCCATTAACAAAAGTATTTGACACATCTTTGCCACCACTGTTATAGGCTCCACCAGATTCCCCAACCCATGGTCCAGCCCATGGTGTGAATTCCTTGACTGCTTGAGCTACACTTTTGTAAGTTTCAGCAACTTGGCTCAATAAATATGGGTCTTGAACCCTATTGATGAGATCCTTGTCAACACCTTCATTTGGAATAATTTCATTTTATTAGAAACCAATCACCAAGGAATATATATTACTATTGGACAAGGCCAAAGAAGAGAATCAACTCATACCAGCACCAAGGTTGTAAATGTGGTGAGTGATTCCATCAACCACACCAGGCCCAACATTCATTAAGAAGCTAGAAAACCATTCCTTACCATAGAAACCACCAGGTCCTAGCACTTTAGGCCTTGTAGAAGCAATTGGGTACAGTAGATTAACTATATGTCTGAGCCTAGTGATGTCTTTAGCATATTCAACACTGTCTACTCTGGCTGATATCCCCTCAGCACATAGCTCATTTCCTAATAAGAATCAAATTGAAAATCACAAGTCATATACGGATATGCAATTCAAATTTCAAAACTTCAATGCCAATTAAAGGAAGAAAGACTTTAGCTACCCAATTCATATGAATCTATTTTGTATCCTTTTGATATTGTGTACTTCATGAGACTTATTGCATTTTTTGGATTCCAATTTCCAACCCAGTTCTTCTTGTCCTCTGCAGAATTTCTCTTCCCAGTGAGAGCATTCAACCCAAAAATTAATTTCACTCTGCAAAACAAATAAAAATACATGTGAGAATTAATACAGTTATGGTAACAATCATAACAATTTTGAGAAAAAAGGATGGTAATTAATTAAATAAAGCATAATATTGCGGTACCCAGTTTTGTTAAAGAAGTCATTTACTTCATCCCATCTCACTTTGGGAAGGCAGGCTTGGCTGAAACCAAAAAGACCATCAGCCTTCTTTTTGAAATGTGGGCATTTCTTTTGCTTCCCAAATTGGTAAACAATCTGATCTTCCAGTGAGCCACCTAATCTGATCCTCAGGGGATTAAATGCTGTCAAAGTTTAGATTAATCATGTATAAGTAATGTGAAATGCAGCCACTCTTCTCTATATATCATATAAAGTATTGTGAAATGAAGAAACTCCAGGAATAAGGATGAAAACTACTTATACAAATACAAACATCACCGGAAGGACTAATAATATTTTTTCTGCATGAAAATTTTGTATTGAATATCAATATTTTTTGTATAGATCACATGTATCATCCACGGGAAGCAATCCTGTTCGAGCCTTGTGGGACCACTATGGGCAACTCTCCCTCTGAGGAGGTAGCTGCATATCCAAGACTCAAACTCAAGACATCTGGTTAAGTTAGAACAACTCCGTGACAATTGATCTACGCGTTCGGTGGTATATTGAATATCAATATGATTGGACTTAAGAAAAAGAAAACTTACCCTTGACAGCATTTGTTAGAATTTTGTTATCCAAGTCCTGTAAAAGTTGAAAAAAAGAGCTAAAATACAGGAACGAAAACAGGATATAAGTCTTTAAAAAAAATAAGATGAAAATATGCATGGTGCATTATTGCTTAGTGTTAAATACCAGATTGAGAATGCCTGCTTGTCCCCATGGACACTGGTCATAGTCACACTTATTAGCAGGCCACCAGTCCAATGTTGCGCAGATAAAATTATCATCTGTGTTAGCGATGCTTGCCACCCCTTTCACTTCGAGTTTAACATCTTCTGCTGAAGACAGGGAAAATAATAATAAAAGAACAACATAACATAGAGTTACTTTCAAATCCATTGTGAAAATTGAAAATTGATCGATGGAAAAGAACCACACAAGGTCTTTGGTATTTATATCGTTACTAGTACTTACTACATGCCAATATTAATCGACCTAATCACTACTTTTTCGTAAGTTATTAGCTGTTTTTTTTTTTTGTTTGTCTTAAATTCTAATTAGGATCATGTATCTATCTGTTTTCTAGGATTTCAATCTGTTTATTGTACTTTGTGCTTTTATTTTATCTATCTATAGTATATTCATATTCCTAACTCGGTCTGTACCAAAAAACTAACAAAATTGTACCAAAAAATATTCCTAACTCAGCTTTATCTTGCATGACGAAACGATTTTCATTGTCAGAAGTCAACTTCTGGTCGAACATATGCCATATATGTCAGACTTTGTAGCCAAAAATTGCTGGCTAACAGTTTTTCCCACATATATATACTGGGCACAGGATATGCCCTATTAACTATCCTTCTTAACTGACTCAATCTTTTAAACAGACAACAAATTAAAAAATTTTCTTACATAATTAATACTCGTATTAAATTTTCTGAGTTGAAAATCGAATAAGATAGTACCAAAAATTTACAACTCAACCAGTTGTTATAGACCGCCTTCTCCATTTTCTCTCTTATTTTATTTTTTCTCACACTTTTTATTCATTTTTCTTTAAGTTTAATTACCAGCTAGTTTAAAAAAACTTACATGATTAACTAATTAAAAATTTATTGGAATAATTTTTAATTAAATTATTATGAAACTCAACATTTATGATGGATTTTGTATTAGATGAGATTTTTTTTAAAAAAATTACATTGTTGGTTTATTTTAATTATTATTTTTTTCTCCAGTTTATTAACAAAAAAATTGGATGCACCGTGATTTCATCTAGGATATTTCAATTTCAATGCTAAACTGAAGTTACACCAAATCCTAGTTCATCAGGACAATCTTTCACATTATCATTTTTTTTTTATCATGTTGTTGGTGCGGAGTACGGAATATCAAACACTTTGCTAATATTTATTTTTCTTTAATTTTCTTTTTAATAAAATTATATCACCTATCATATGTGTACTTTTCTCTTTTTTTAGGTGTTAAATAAAATATGATGTACAAAAAATATTTTCCAGTTTTTATCGATCGATCATGAAATATTTCTCCTACAAAGGATGTCCATCTCATGCACAATCTTGGTCATTATATATTTTTCTCAAAAAGCTGCAAAGAAATTCCACAAAACCTTAATCTTATATGCAGATCAATTCAGGAAAAGCTCAAAATGTGACCTTTTAAACATTCTGTAGCACAAAAAGTGACCACTGTGAATATAAGCTCTCTCATGTGTGTCTTTTATTATTTGCCGTCCTTTATCCTCTTAGATGCTGAACACATAATAGAAAGCAATATTTCATATTGTTTTAATTTGCTGGAAAACTCAACTGGGGAGGGATTCTTCAAAAATCATCAGCAAAAACAAAGAAAAATGCATGTGGTGGAGAATGTCAAATAAGATCCTAAACTGACAGCTAATTCTACAAAGAACAAAAGAATACTTGTCTTCCCTCACAAGGCACTTGAGTTCCAAACCAATTACCACATGCAAAGTATTTTTGGCCTTGCTTGCCCTCCTCCAAATAAACAGTCTTATGACAAACCTAAAAAGTTTCCTTTCCAAGGTTTCTTCTATATATTTCAAAAAGCACCTGCCTATGGCCAATGGATGACACATAGAAGGGAAGCCTGGGAACAGAATTTGAACTAGAATGGAGAATTTTTTGAATCAGATGAGGTTAGTGCTTCTAAATTTTCATTGGGGCCAACATGTTTTGCTATTTCATGCCACTCGTATATCCGGCCGAACTGATCTCTTGATAATTAAGGAGACATTTTGGTTAAATATTTAAAGATTGCATCAACTATGTTATCGAGGCCAGTTTGCAATATATTCAATATGAACTATTTGTATTTGAATTTAGATATCTAATTAACCAAAAATTATTGCATGGTATGAAACTGTCATAGTCCCAGACAATTTTCATGTGGCACAGTAAAATTTTATTGACTTTTTAGAAAGCCGATTATATGAACCTATAGCATTGGTGCAGTGGTGTAAGGTTTTATTATATTCATATACAGGAGACAATCCATTTAGCAGGAAAATCATTGTTTGGTTCATTGTTTGGTTCTTTTCTTGTGTAAAATTCCCTTAGATTAGTGGCAGTCACACACCACTAGTGGAATTAATTTCTGACTCGGGAGGTTGGGGGCACACATAGTCTTTGACTCAAAAAAAAAAAAAAGGCAATTACATGACATATCATGTAAAAATTAGCCAATACAATAAAAACAAAGTATAGGTTCAGAACCACATAGTAATTTCTCCTTTATCAACATGATCATTTTACATAAAATTTCGTTTCTCTGCGGTCTCTCTTCTTGTGTTAGTAGTTGGATGCATGCTCATAATAGTAGCTGCATAAAGTAGTTTCTCGTTCAACTAATATATTTTCACATATTCTATAAAACCACGATTAAGGTGCTCACAATTGCTATCCGTTTATATGAACACTTACCAGGGATTCGAAAATAACATTTCAGAAGACTCAATCTTTCAAAGGTATATATATTTTTCCCTCCCCTTGGGGTCTTTATTATCTGTGTTACTATTAGCATATTAGGAAAGGGTGTCATGGTGAAGATGTAAAAAGCAAGGAGCTGAGAATTTGTGATATTCTGTAAACCTGTAACCAAAACAAGGGACTAAAGAATAAAGGTAAAAAAAATAATGTATATTCCATTTAACCAAAGATTGAAACACATGAATGAATGAAGATTTTCTGTCAGATTTTGTCTTAAAATCAATGAGCCAATTTATTAAGAAACTCTGGTGACATTTCCAGGAGAGAAGAAACAGGGTGGTGAGAATTGGCTCCAGAAACAGTTTTCAAGGAAAAGGAGTGGTGATCATGACTCCAGAGACATGGACCACGCTGCTGCGGTAGCTGCTGCTGCATTCGCAATCAACTTGCAAGATGTTTCTGAACAGAAGAGTGAGACCCTAGAGGCCTCATTGACAAAGACCAAAAGCAAGGTTGATGGCCCAAAACCTCCAATTCCCCTACTTAATAGTGCTTCCAAGCGATTGTCAGGTAAGGAAGAGAACCTAGAACTCCACTAATTAATACTCTCTCCTCCCTTATTATAAAATCATTTTTAGAAATTTGTTTATTTCTTCTTGTAAAATCTTTTTTCTAATTTCTAGATACATTAATTAATTATTTTGTTTCCTACATGTCCTTATTTAATTGTTCTCTCTCCTAACATTGATAAAAATCAATTAAGTCGATAGAGAGATAAAAAAAAAGATAATTTTGAAATGATAATATAAATAATTGACATATTTGATTAACTAAACTAACAATTTTTCTTAAGAGAGATGAATTAGTTGAAAGAGTCTTATAATTAGAAACAGAGGGAATAATATTTATCCTCTAGAAGGGATCTAATGTCGAATAATATATTTGAAGATTTAGTCTTCAACAAAATCAAATGACCTGTGTGATTCATGTAGTCGATTTCACCCAGGGGAATTCAAATATTATGTGTGCATCATGTTCAGGTTCATTTAGATCTAAGAATGACCAAGGTAAGAAGCCAGAAGAGACCATTACCCCTGCACCATCAATGAGAAAGAGTTCAACTTTCTCTGATGAAAAGCCTGAGTCTTCAACAAAGCCTTCCCCTGTAAGACAACCAACTGTTACCGAAAGGCGCACAAAAGCAGATGAATGGGAGAGAGCCGAGTTTCAAGAGATCAGACAAAGGTATTTAGATTTTGGATGTTACATTACATTGAATTTCTACCAAAGAAGCAGTTCTCAATCAGAATTTCAATAAATGATACCATGCTTGATTCATGCATTATTACATGCACTTTATACTAATGGCAAAGAAATTGTCAGGTACGACAAGTTGAGAGAGGTGATAGATTCATGGGAAAACAAAAAGAAGATGAAAGCTAGACGCAAGCTGGATAAGGAAGAGGTTTCACTCTGCATTTCTTTATATCTAACCGAAATTAGACTCATGACATGTGATTCTTGTGATTGAGCATATCAGCATGTGATTCATCAAACAGCTTATAACATATGAAGTAAAATAGGAACATCAAAATTTATTCCCTAAACTTTTGACTCATTCATTTAAGCCTTATATTTAAATTGTTTTTAATGAAACAATCTACTTGGCCATACATGTGGGTTTCTGTAATCAAATTTCATCTAAATTAAGCCGTTAAATGCTTCCACAGGCAATGTCAGATGAGCCTTTGGTCTAACTTGGTAAATTAAGCCATAAAATTAGTATGTGGTACCTAATCACGATTTTCTAAAATTGCAGAGAGGAGTTGCGCAAAGAAGGATGAAAGCTTTGGAAGATTTTCAGAATAAGATTACGGCTATAGATCAAATTGCAGATGGAGCGAGAACCAAGGCGGAAGAAAGCCGGAGGAATGAAGAACAAAAGACAAAAGAGAAGGCAAATGTAATTCGAACAACAGGCGAGATGCCTGGCATTTGCTTCTGCTTCTGCTTCTGAGATCACCAATTATGTAGCATCACTGGGTTTGGGGAACTAACAGAAATATATGCTTCATAATTCTATCCATATATAGCTCTTAGTCTTCATTCCTACTAAAGCATGGCATCTTCCTATAAAAATTGGAAAAAGAAAAACTGAAAAGTTGAACAGATACACGAGCTACTTGTGTAAATTAGTTGCTTTTTTTCTTGCTTTAGAGTTTAGTTTTGGTATAAAAAAAAAACATTACCAGTTTGAGTGTCAACTTTATTTTCAGGAATGACAAATTAACCAATAAAATGATTTATCATGTAATGAAACTACAGAGTTTAATTGTTTAATCAAGTTAACCCAAACTGTTATTTTCCCCTTGGTTTTTCACTTTCAGCAATTAGTCATGTTTCTGAGTAAGACAAACATTGGAGGGACCAACTGGAAACTTCTGGAACGTTAGTTGGAAAAATTAAAAAGGTTTTGAAATTAAGAAAATCCTGACTATTGATGGGATACCAAAATTGCTACTACATCCACTCTGTTTATATGCAAAACTAAAAGTAGAGCTAAAATAATCCAACAGAAAATAAACAAGTGACAATCCAGAGCTTAATAAGTGATAATAAAGCCTTTTTATGCTTTCTTATACAAGCTACAACTATTTGTTACTTCTGGGAAATGCAGCAAAACAGTTTCATTTAAGTTTTTACATTTCTAAAAAAAACTTCCATATTATGAATCATAATTTTTAATATATATCTTTTAATTAGAAAAACATTTTTTTCTTTAAAATAGACACAGTGACCAATGACCATTATGCGACAGAATGAAGAATCTGACGATTATTCAAACCATGGTAACAGGAAAAGCATAGGCCGAAACGACATTTTAAATCTCAGGTACAAATCAAGCCCCGGACTTAGATATTGCATGAAACATTTTCTATAAGGATCACATAGCCATAGTCATTCGAATACATCAACTTTTCGGCAAGTGAACCTTGTTCTCTGTACAAAATATAATTACACACTTAAGAAAAAGAAAAAAAAAGGAAATTAATAATAAAAATACAACTGCTAAAAAATAAAGTTCCTCTCAAGATTTTCAACTTAAAGTTGATACGAAAGTTGCACAAAAATTACAAAAGATATAGAACCATAAGAATACAAAACCTAAAAGTAACAAAGAAAGAAATTACCAAAGTACAACAATCAATCCAAAGATATATATTGCTCTTTGCTGAAGTCGGATTGACATGATGTAACAGTCTGCTGAAGGCTATATATATCTTAAGATGTTATTTCTCTTACCAGCCTCTGGATCGTAGGGTATGCAAAGTACAAGACGAGGAATGATGGTATAGCAAAAACAATAGTGACTAGAAAGTATAGGACTAGAATAACAGCACTGCAGGGAACTAAGAAAAGGGCAATCAGAAGGAAAATGACAACCAATGGGAACTTGGATGTAAAGTGAAGGAAGAAATCGAGGGATTTATGAAGGGAAAAGTGGTGTGTTTCTCCATCATTGTCACGAACATCGCGGTTAGATCCCAACAATCTAGAACAAGGACTTACTGAGGCCCTTCTTAGGTTACAATTAGTAACTTGGCTTCCCAGAAGGTTGCACTTGGGAGACCAGATTGGTTGGTTGTCTGTGCAAGTGGAAAAGACTTTATGCCTATCACCATTCAGGCTCTCAACCATCCAGAGAAGGAAGAAGTTCTTGCAAGGATATTTAAGATTCCCCTTGTAAATGATCCGGAATGATAACAGGTGGCACCATGGACAAGAAATGAAGAATGGAATCTTGATTTGCTGAGTAGGAAATTTCACCACTGCCCATTGCAGTCCTAGGATGCAATTTTTACAGAGGGTGTGGCCACACCATAAGACGTAGGGCACATTCTCAACTATGTTGAAAGATTCCCAACATATTGGGCATTCCAGCCCTTCGTCTCTGCTGGCATTAGAGCAGACCTCATCATCTGAGCATTCAGCAGAAGTTTGACTTGGCTGTTTGGAGCCTCTTTTCAATCCAATGCTTGTAAGGGCATTTGATGCAAAACTCCACATCATGAAAGATGACCAAATTTACAATGCAAAGGCAGTAATCATTGCAGCCATTGCCCAAAACAGAAGCACTTTCCCATGAACCTGGGCATCAGCATTTTCTCTTCCCTTGTTGACTATCAAGCCCTTTCAAGTTTCATCTCAATCAAAATCTACAAAAAATAAATAAATAAATAAATAATAAATTAATTATTGCATGACTGCATAAAATAAATACAATCAATGTTATTTAAGAGTTAAGATTTAAATGCAGAAAGTAAAACTAACACAATTTCCAAGTACTACCAGTCATTGGTATATATCACATTTTTAACAGCACTTCTAACTCAACTAATTTATCAAGCATTCTCTTACATCCAAGACAAATAGACTCATTAAAACCATAAGATAAGATTCTATGTCAAAATTGAAAAGCCAGAAATTTTTATAAGTTATAAAGGGCATCCATTAGCAAGAAAATACAAAATTTGAGGAAAGAGATGGGAACACAATTGTTGGCAATACTGTACTCTGTTTCTCCCATTAATAAGAAGCATAATCTTTAAGACAACATGATTAAATTTATTCTAAAATTTTAACAACCCAGACCAAGGTTTTAAAAAACGGTCCGATCACAATTTCTGTCATAACGACAAGGCTGTTGGGCTCTCCGTGACCACAATTGTGGCCACATTTGTCTGCCACTTCCCGCAACGTTAAGGATTGCAACTTTTAAAAACCTTGACCCAGACAAAGTGTTAATTAGAAATTGTCAAGTTAAGCCACCAAAGACTATCATATCACAGCGCCACGCCAATACATCTTTAAAAAGGCTAAGAATAAAACAAGTACTAAGATTATGACAAACGGATACTAACTACGTTGGAAAAAACAACTTTTTACTTGATGTGCAGCACAGAAACAGAGTTTACACTTTAAATAGTGAATGAAGTTTTTCATCAACAGCGCAATTTCCCACAATTTCAGGAAACGTGACAAAACTGAGAATTTAAGACCCCTAGCCTTACTCTGACCGACGCAAATGTCGAAAACTGAAAGAAAAAAAAAACACATTGCGTGTTCGTTTCACATTGCTTGCGAGCCGTTTTCAATTCAAAGGAACACAATGAGCACAATCACCACGATTGATCAACCGTTTTCAACTCAACAAAGAGCAATCACATTTCAAAGTCTAACCCGTTCTAAATGAATAAAGCTGTTAAAACAGCATCATAACAAATTTCAATTCCAATCACAAAGATCTATTAAAATTAAAAACAAAAAGCAAAATCTCGAGATTAACAAGTGAAATCATAACTAACAAAACCTATCTCACACTATCTCCGTCTTAAAGCTAACAAACACGGAAACTTTTCAAATTAA
This sequence comes from Glycine max, assembly GCF_000004515.6. Classification (NCBI taxonomy): domain Eukaryota; kingdom Viridiplantae; phylum Streptophyta; class Magnoliopsida; order Fabales; family Fabaceae; genus Glycine; species Glycine max. The sequence continues at coordinate 11,048,643 of NC_016089.4, read as the reverse complement.
AAATCAAAAACTGAAACCAAAGTCGAAAAGGGGAAAATACAAATTGCAAGGAAAAACATAAAAACCCCACCGTGAACGTGGAGCGTGGGAATCGAGAGCCAACGGAACGCGATTTCGATTTTGGATTTCTTTAGGAATTGCAAAATGCGGCGAATCTGGAAAGCGGAGAGGAAAGAGCAGAGATCGATAGAGGAAGATCGGGCTCTCTCTTTCTCTCTCTCTCTCTCTCGATCGATCGATCGACCGCTCTCAGTCACTCTCGCTCTTTAACCGTTGCGAATGGCATGAAACAAAGGGGAAAAAACGGAAGGTGAAAAAAAAACGACGTCGTAGAATGGGTTTTGGAAGTTTTGGTTGGAAAACGAGGCTGGCGTTGCCTTATTGATTTTTATAACTTAATCGAACAAGGAACAGAATTGCAGGCCGCCCGCCGGTCAATTCTGCGTCTTCACCGGATTATATATACTTATCAATTTTTTAGATGATTAAATTTGAATTCTATGATTCAACACTTAAGATTTAATATCAAAAAATTACATGATTATTTAAGTTGAGATAATAAACGTTAATAGTCTATATGTGTTCTATATAATTATCAATTTATAATTTTAAATAGAAAAAACAGATGAAGAGGGGGTCTTTGCATGAAGAGAATCATTTTATAATTATTTTGTTTAACCTTTTTATTATAAATTCATGTACTTTGAGTGTGAAGTTTTTTAAATAGCTAATAAATAATATGGAAGTGGACAAAAAAATATATAAAAAAAACTATTAATGTATTTTAATTAAATATAGAATAAAAAAAAGAATTTAATTAGAACTAGAATGTAGTGAGAATATAAAGATTTTATAATGTCATTTAATAATAAAATTATTAATTTGTATAATAATTAATTTAAAAGTCTTGTGTAAGATAATTTCTTATTAGTTGTTAATGATGATCAAGATGAAGTTGGTCTATATATTATAATACTTTGTTTAGTAGGTTTCAATAAGTGTTTCTTTTACGAGGTCACACGTAGACATGACAATTGAATTCACCCCTAAAGGGATCGACCCACACTCGACTTGAGTTTGATGGATAAAAATTGAATTGATCGGGATTAGGGTTAGGGTTGTGGTCAGGTTTTTCCCACTCAAGAAAGTCAAGGGCGAGGGCATGGTTGGGTATTGTGATCCCCGCCTGCACACGCCCCAGTATTAATATAACATAAATAAATGATATAACTAAATTACATAACTAAACCCTAATCCCAATACATATATAATTCCATACGTTGTTGCTCTCTACTTTTTCACTTTTAGACCTCATCGTTCAATGTTGCTCGTGCTCGTGCCTCCTTTATAGCATCATTGTGCTCGTGCCTCCTTCATCGTGTTGTCGTCTAGTTACTCTTTGTGCTCGTTCATTACAGTTGTTCTCTATGCTTGTTCGTCGTGTTTGGTATAAGGTGGGTGGGTTTAATCAACCATATAGCTGTTGGATTTAATCATGTTTGGGTTTAGCGAGAACAGGCAAAGGTGGGTAGGTTGCTTCGGGTTATGTTGTCATCACCAAGGATCGCTAGTTCATAGTCGAGCAGGGAAGATCTGGAACACCTCACTAGCAAGGTAGAACGCAATTGTGGAAGAAGCTTTGCAACGCACCAATCATGCACTGAAGATGGACGTCAAGGTGGAGGGCCTAGATGATGCCTTGTTGTGTTAATACTTAAGAGAGTGTTGTATCTTGCTACATTAGTGTAATTTCTAGCTTCAATGGGTTTTTTTTTTTTTTGCTAAAATATGTTTTTTATCCTTATAAATATCGAAATATTCAAAATTCGTCCATGCAAAATTTTGAGTATGTTTTTTGTCCTCACAAAATGTAAATGTGTGATATTTTGGCTCGGAACTGGATTCAAGAGATACGATCCTACGTGGTCATGTTTGGTCCTTAGCAATAGGTTAATACGTATCAATGAACTTTTCAGTAAAAAGTGTGTGTGTGATCTCATACAACATGTTTCCAGCAGATTCAGCAGACCAATTTTTTTTTGGCTTTTTTAGTCTCTCAGTTTAACCTTTTCATAGGTCTTAGAATTATCTTACCGTGAATTTTGCTTAACTTTTTCCTCGTAACATTAAATCTAGTGATCAAATAAGTCCTAATTCAATCTAGCATAGCTATTATTGGCTTATCTCTTGCAGGCAGAATTACACTATTAAAAGACTCACACAAATTATTCATGAAAACAACACACTTGGAAGCAGCTACAAGTTATTAGCATCTTTGGCCACAACTACAAGCATTTCCCCTTATACCGTGTCTTAAGATGACAACCATTTACTCCAATAAAAGGTTTGCAACCATCTACAAAACCTCTTTTGCAAGCATCCATATACATATAAAAAGACCAAAATCGTGGTGACAAAGTAGGAACAAGTATGTTCACATAAATCTTGAAGGTGTTGTTTGCATTTTTGGATATGAGTTTACTACTATAACACCTTAGCAATGTGTATTGTTTCAGTGCATCACCGTCAATTTGATGCAATGCTAGTTTCGTAGCAGAAATTGCACAAGATCTTGTTAACCCCACAACATAAGTGGATTTCATCTCTTGGATAATATGGGGCAATGTGAACCTCTCAGATGTTCTGAGTTTTTCAAGCAACACCTTTGCAACCTACTTTGGATTTGCATTTTTGTTGTAAAAAACTATGGCACAAGTATGGGTTAATTCCAATGTTTTCAATTTGGAAGGTAGTAGTCTCACCAACCCTAGATACATATTCTTTGAGTGGACATTCCTTTTTCTTATACACAACCCTAACCCTTTATGGTCATTTTTGGGGAAACTGACTCGATAACCATTCAAGACAAAAATACTCCATCATGCCTTCCTTAAAATCTTGCAAAGAGGTGAACTTCATTCCTAATGTTCACTTGGAAGCCTTAGACATAGATTATTTCCAAAACATTGGAAACCTTTTTTCAGGCGTTGTAGTATCATCCTTGTTAACTCATTGGCAAGTGCACCAAATTTTCTTAAGTAATAAAGTAAAATGAAAGTCTGAGTGTCGAGTTCACAAGGACTTTGTTTGTACTTAGATTGATGTATTCTCAATTTTGAAACAATTAATAAATTGAATTAAAGATTTGAGAGATGGAAAATTAAAACTAAATTGACATAAAATTAAACTAATTATCTAAAACAAGCAAAAGTAAGAAAAACAAACACTTCAGGGATGTGAAGGTTGATTCAGAATGCGAATATGTTGGGGCCTAGCCTACCAAAACTACTTTCGATATAATGTTAATTATCTTTCTCTATTTAATATTATTCAAATTATCACCCACATCTACTCATTTACTTTAACCATGATCCCTCAAATGAAATAGCTTAATCTACCTAATATGTCTCCTAATCCCTTAAGAGAATAAACTAGTTAAATTGCATTATGAACAGAAGGTCTATAAAATAGGCTAAACAACATCATTTTATCCCTAGATATGAATTATTTAGATGCTCTTTCCCAATTCTTAAGAGAATAACATTTCCCAATGCCTAAACCCTTAAAACATACCATGAAAATGTGTGATTAAGCCACAATCAATAAGATTAAGCACAGAAAAAGAGACAATAATAATTAAAATGACATAAAATAAATAGTAGGAAAGAAATTAAATCTCGAACGTTTGGTTGCTAGGCTCCCAACAATAGAGATTTAACCTCTCATTATCATGAGAGGTTTTACAATTGCAAGGGGTTGATGGAAAGAGAAAAAGATAAAGAGGGATGAAGATGGAGGGAAGGAATAGCTTTCCCCTATTTGGGAAACTCTAATTTTAATTTCTTTAAAATTAGTAAAAAAAATAATCACCAAACCATACAAGTAAAATATGTTAGCAGTTTACAATTGTCATAAATAAATTAAAAACTAAATTTTGGTGATTAAAAATCACAACAAAGTATGAAATTATGAATGCAATGAACAAAGAAGGACCAAAATTAGCTTTTTGAAAATTTGATAGACTAAGAAAAATAATTTTGTTAAGGACTGAAAAAACAATTATCCAAATTTGAAGGAATAAAAGTACATTTAAGTAATTTTTTAATATATTAATCACTTGACTGTTTTTTAAATTTTATCAGAAATAATAGTTTTCATTTTATATATTTGAGTTGATTTTTTTATTGGTTTTAAAGAAATAATCATAAAATTTTCTCTCAGAAAAATGAACGCCTTCGCTGTCTTATTTTAGTGGAAGTGAGGCTTGGATGCAAAAGGTAATGGCAGATAATTTTTTTTTAGTAAATATTATTCCTTTTTGAGAAATTTAAAAGAAAAATAGTTACAACTTTCTACGAAATTTTATTACCCTTTTTTAGCCAAAAATGTCTTATTCATTTTAAGCTTTCTTTTTTGGGAGGAGGAGTGTGTTCAATTATTCATTTTACGTTCGACCAAATGAGTTTAATTAAGTTAATTTAATAATGAATTATTATAAATCTTTTATACTTTGATTTTTATGAATAAAAATATATTTTAATGTGGTACAGCCTAGCTTGCAACACAGTTCAGTTTGGAGTTTGGACATTTGGTTTTAGAAGTTGGGCTAGAGACTATTTTGTCAAGGGTGTTTTTATTTGTGCACCTAACAAAATTGATGGCGCACTCAACATTTTAAGTAAAATAACAAAAATATCTTTCACTTAAAATTTAAAAAAGCATTCCCTCTTCCTCTTTCTTTCCTCACACACTGTTCATCGTCTTCCCCATTCCATTGTGCCATTTTTGTGATTTTTGGTGCCTCCTCCGTCATTGCTTTCATCTATGTCGTGTCACCACCTCGTATCCCGTCATCGTTATCTTTCGCTGTCGTAAGTTCATTTGCTTCCCTATGCTTCTTTCAGTTTTGGCGTGAAGGATTGAGAATCCGTATAACTCATATAGATTTGCCAACCGGTATGAGTTATACGGATTTCCCAATCCGTAACTTTTTTATAATTTAAAATTAAAATAAATAGTTATTATTTTTAATTTTTTTAATATTAAAAAATATTAATATATTTTTTATAAAAATTAATTTGTAAAAAAAATATTTTGGAGAAATTTTTTGGTTTATTTATTTAATTATTTATATTTTTTTAAGTTGTTTTCTAATAAAGAAGTTAAGTAGTTTGTTTATTTTAGAAACAATGTATATATATATATATATATATATATATATATATATATATATATATTATTGTGATTTAATATATTTTTTAAAAATACAAGTAAATTTTTTTAAAATATATTTGTAAAAATATTTTTTTTTGCAAATTAATTTTTATAAGAAATATATTAATATATTTATAATTAAAAAAAGTTAAAAATAATAACTATTTCATTTAATTTTAAATTATAAAAAAAATTTACAGATTGCCGAATATAACTTACGAATTCTTAATCCATAAGTGTTATACACAGAAAACAAAACAAAAAAATCAATGACAACTTACTTCTATCGTTAACCACCACAACAACCACCACTGTAACCATTACTTCTCGACGTATCTCCATAACACTTTCACCTCAATCAAAGCGAACACAATGTACCTCTTCTCTCATGAAAATGAAAAAACACAACGAAACCAAGAAAATGAATGAGTTAAGAACGTGAAAGAAAAAACTAAAAGGAAGAAGCAGAAGAGCACACAGGGGTATTTTTGGAATATCCAATTATTGTTGGATGCACAAGCCAGGCTGGTGCACAAAGCAACAGCCATTTGTTAGACATGGACAAGTCAGCTTAAGATTAAGTTTTGGGCTTTTGATTTGGTTTTTCAGTGATAGGTTTTATTTTGAAAATACGGGATGCCACTAAAAATGACAACATCTTCGGTGTTTGTGTTTGCTTCCTAAGGTAAGCTACATCACAAATGTCAATAATGTGGAAAAGATGAGAACATCTCTTATATGATGTCGATAGAATGACAACATAGTGAGTCCATGTGGGGATATAAGCCATTATGAATCTCCTCAAACATTTTTTCATATAAAATAAGAACTTAATTCAAATACCTTGATGTAATGGTTTTTCTTACAACATCAATCAATTATAAATTATTATATTCATATAAAATAAAAGTTATGGATTTTTCGAATAAATATTTTTGACCAGGAAAGGGAAATTAATTCATTAAATATGTCTAAAAATAAAACAAATTTTTAATTATACCATAACATAATTACACATTCAACTAATTTCACTAATAACTAATTAAATATTTAGTATAAATTATGATCTTATATTCTCTCTTCCACGCCATTATTAATATTCGCTCATTACTCTAGTATCATCATCAATGAATATATGGATCAATAGCAACCTTCAATCTTTATATTTTTCTTCCTTAACAATGAAGTGTTGAGAATAATATAAAGGACATAATTAAAAAATCATAATTAATAAATTAATTGGTGACTTATAAACAGAACCAAGTATTCTTTTTAAAATGTGGCCAATATATAAGATCGGAGGGAGTATATGCAAACGTATATCAAAATTAAACTCAAAAAAATTCCCATAAACTTAGAAAAACAAATGGTGTTTTCTGAATGGCAACATAGTGAATCCGCGACAGGACATGAGGTCTCATTTCACCCAACCATGTTCATATAAAAAGAAATATCCTGAGCCTAGAAAGTGAATGTGCTGTTTTGCTCATTCAAATGTTCTTCCTAGTCAAGTCCAAATGGTTTATCTCAGAGGAGTGGATCTGAGAACACAAGGCTGGTTTGCACTGCTATATTATGATCGATTGGTATAAGGTGAATTTACTTTGTGTTCTCAGGTCACCCCTTTGAGCCAACCTGTTGACATATACCAAAACATGAATATATCCTTCTCATCTTTTTTATCACCACATCTTGTTATAATGTTTTCAGATTTCAGGAAATGTTGCAGGCAGGATTTGTGGATAGTATAGAAATCAATGCTGTTATTTTTACACTTCATTTTCTATATTTTTAATTTCCTCTACACCTCTCTTTTATTGGAGAAAAAAGAGAATAGAAAAAAAAGTGGATTTCTCTACTTCTTTTCAATCAAAGGGAGTTGTAGGGGAAAAGTTTAGAAAATGGCGTGTAAGAATAACATCATTGTGTAAATATAAGTGGATGCAGAAATTTGCAGTTTCAAGTTGAAGAGAAAATGACAACTAGTGCTTATAACTTTTTTTTATCAGTAAATGTTAGTGTGTTAGTTTTTGTTAGAAAGGTCACTTGAGCCTACAACCTCTCTCCCCTCCCTTCTCCCTTCACCTTTTCCAAGCACTGAGCCAATCTTATATCTCCACTAGTGCTTATAACTTATTAGCATCAGTTTTAGGAATACAAAAGAGGAAGATTCTGTAGTGCGAGACACAAGACATAGCCTTCCTTTTTCTCACTTTTTTTTAAGTTGATGACAATATAATAGAGTTTAACTATGCTATAACTTGGGAAGTTCTTTTTTTCTTTTTTTATACAGGAAAATCAAGGATCCTTGAATGCTAAAGCAAAAATGCAGTTACTAGCTACGAGTTTCCAACAAAGTACATGTTTGAAGTTGCCCTTTTGCTCTTTGTAAAAGCAAAATTGAGGAAGCTAGCAATTAGAGTCTATGGATTCAGGGATATGTTGCATTGCAATTTAGGTAGTTCACATTATGCATGACCTATTAAACATGAGGAATACAAATTTCATAGTTGTCTTCAATTCTGATCTACCAATACTTATTCTTTTTACTATACTATCGATTTTATGTCGCACCTATTCAATTGCACATTAAGAATATATTCTACATTCAACAAGCTAGTGACTTCCCAACACAATTGACCCAATTAAAAATTACAAATAGAATAAGTAAAAGTTTACTACATCAGCACAAAACACACAACCACTTGCTTCATTTTGTCAACCAAACATCAAAACCAATTTCAGTTTCTCTATGGAAATGGGTTACTTGGGAATTATATTCTCATTTGGCCTTCTCTATACTGCATTGGAGAGCAGAAGAGCGAGGTCCTGGTTATACGGGACAGATCAAACCTCGAGACAAAATCAATTGTGAATTCTTAATCAACAATGTTTAATTAAAACATGTATCGATGAATATTCAATATGTATAGGATCGCACATACCATGAGAAAAAGAAAGATAAAAAAGCAAAGATATTTCCTCCATTCCTATTTATGAAATCCATGATGTTTATTCATTTTTATAAGATTCATCCTATAATATTTCTTGTATTAATTATTTTTAGACTAGAAATATGCTTCATTAAAAAAAAGATAATGTATTGATAAATAGTTAAGAAAATGGGAAATATTAATGATAAGAATAATTTAAAAAAATTATAAATTTAAGATAAATTTATCGTTATCAATTAAATTAATTAGGTAATTGATTCTTGTAAATAGGGGCAGAGCTAGTTCCGATCCAAAGAGAACAAGGTCTGTGGGGGCAGCACAAGCCGAATTGTCATGAAGGATTGAACCTTAGGAACCCAAGAAGGATTTACGAACAAGAGTTTCTCTGTGTGTGCGGCATTTCGTTCAAAATGCCATTTTGCAAAGTGTGGATTGGATATGAGAGAAAGTCATGACTTGCACACGAATTTGAAACTTGGAAGAGACTTCACTGGCAATCTTAATAGAATTTCGATTATTATTTCCTGTGGCAGAAACAGAAACACCATCTTCTGCCTTCTCGTTTCTCCTATGCTGCTGCCACTGTAATTTATGTTCATTAGCTTAGCAGATACCACATCCAATCTATATATTAACTGAATCCAGATATTCCGTTTTAAATCTGTTTTAAAGTATCTGTTTTTTTGTTTTTTTATCCTATCCATAATTTATACCCGCTTACCAGAAATTTTTGGTTGAATTCAAACACAACACCTCATTTTTAGATACAACCAATCAAAGTTTACGTGTAAAATAAAAATAAATATGTTTATCAATTGTTAGATTTCTCGTTACATAGTATATTTATAAAATTTCTCGTTAGTATAACCTATGAACAAAATAATTTCTTGTTACAATAAAGGAGAATGATAAAAAAAAAGGAGAATGATAGATCGATTTTCATTATCTTGTCAGTGAATTATAATAAATCATTAAAGCTAAGATGGATAACCCCTCGCACTTCTGAATGTTGCTCAAGATCTGGATTCTGAGCTATCGACTTGCGTGAAAAAAGTAGCTGAGTATTGCTCCAAATATAATTACGGTATATTGTGAGAGGGTCGTGGATAGAGAGGATTATGATTGTGTATGGAACAAATAAAAGAAACTTCAGATTGGTTGGCAATATAAAAATTCCAATTTGGCAATAACAAGCTTGGTAATCAAGGTATTTCTATCTGTTGTCAATTTCAATGCATACTCAAAATACTTATATCTTATATTGAATTCAAAAAAAACAATTCCATAAAGATGAAAGTCCTCCAAACAATGAGTAACTACTTCTTGTTGAGGGTGAGAGCATTGAGCTTGAGAATGAATGCAGGCAATTGTTTGAGATTGATGGAAGTGAACATGAACTTGGGCAGTTGGATATAGAATCAATCTTTCCACATATCTGCAAACTCATCAGGCTCCAGAGGATTAGACATCTCATGCATTTTCCTCCTTGTCTTTGCTTTGACTTTCTTTGCGAACTTTCCAGTCTTCTTCCTTTTATCCAAAGTTCGAATCTGTAAGAACCAACAACCAATGATGATATTGTTATTTTCAGTAGAAAACTTGGGAAATTATAAGTATAGATGGTAAATTTATTGGTCTTTACCTGATTTGGGGACACATAGAATGGATTCTCATATAAAGTTGGCCCTCCAAAACTTCCACCAAATATTTTAATTGGGTTCAAGCAGAATCGCGGACCAACCTAAACAAGTAGTTTGCACACAGGTTAAATGAATGTTAGCAATTGATATATCAAAATATAAATCAATAGCCAATAACCAATTTCCAAACCTCGATCATTGACATTTTATCAAGGCCTCCTCTAGGTAATTTGTCTGACTCATTATGAGGAACAGAGATCTGCAAGGGAATAAAGATGTAAGCTTGCTCAGTCAGTAGGCATCAGCAACAAGAAACAGAAAATGAGAATACCATGGCATGGCAAAGTAAGGTTCACAAGTTACCGCTTGTTTAATGTTTATGTACTAGCAGAAAATGACACCATTATCTCAATTAATTAAGACACCCTCAGTACAATATGAAATAACTAAATTTAAATTCATTTCATTAGCATATGCAAGTTATCAAATGCATGAACAATTAACCCCTCAACAGTCTACTCTACACCCATCAATAATAGTATAATACATTAGCAGGTGGTGGTGATGTGGAACATAATAATAGCATCCGGTGGTTTACTGGTTTATTTAATCTTTGCCCCCCCAACCCAAATGTGGTTGGATTGGATAAGGGCATATCTATAACCCAGCCAAGTTCAGTTTAATGTTGGTACGGAAGGTTAACACCAGTGGAGTAAAGAACACGGGAAATCCCCAAGAAAAGAGGAATGGTGAACACATGGGGCTCGAACATGCCTCACGTTCACAATGAGAAAAACCCTACTTTAGTTATCTGTACAAAGGGGAAGAGAGAGGATTATCTTAATGCAACTAATCTGGAAGATTTGCTGTCCTACATATGAGTAGAACATCCATCCCAGACTCTCACAGTAACCAAAACCAAAATCAAGACTTGATTCAATCATCATCGATTTGGTAAGGCTGATAATAATTAAACGAATACAGTGGATCACTGACAAGAAACAAAAAACGCATTACATATTACAATAAGGATTCAATTTTGATTTATTGCTAGTTCTAGGAGTTAAGCACTACCAGCGAACCATATAGAGCCACTTATTCAAAACAGAAAATCAGCTGAAAGCTTACACTGATTTTTTTTTTAAATAGGCACTGTGATATTAATAATCAATGCCACAGTGGAACATCTTAATTCATTGATAGAATAAAATGTTTTACATTGGTAGTAGATCAAATTTAAACTCTTATAGTGGCCCATTATTGATGGTCTTCAAAGTTATGTTTAAGCATTTTTTTTTCATACTTTGTCTATTTGTTAAGGAACCCAAAAGCCAATCCTTCCAATAGAAACTCCGATTGATTCCTCAGTTTTGTTCACAAGAAAGAAAAAGTATAAATGTTTTGACTCAAACTTCACTTCTGTCATTAAGCTATGGCTCACAAAAAAAAAAAAAATCAAACTATAATCAAAATGTACACACTTTTTGTTTGTTTAGAAGCCAGAAGGTAGGTGGAATGGATGCTAAAAACAACAAATCTCTGGATTTCAACCTCTAAATTAACGCAATAGGTAAATGATGCATATGGATATTCTTTACATCTTGTGCAAATGCCAAATACAAACACAAACCTGGTAATTCCGAAACCATATATGGTCATCAACTATTGAGAAAACAAAAACGTGATCATGGAATGGCTTAGTCCTTCTTAGGTCCTTTGGTGTTTCAAATATCTGAAAGAAAGAAATAGTATATTAGCAATAATCAAAATTGTGTGAAGTTTTACCATTTAATCACCCAGATACAGTACTCGGACAAGAGTATCATATCATAATAGAGAAAATTGTGGATAGGAATATATGCATGGAACAGATCTCTACATTCTACTCAATTTAAACTATGTCAATGGATGAACATAACTGATAAAATTTTCTCCAGTAAGTTAAAATATTAACAAAATACTCCCTAGGCAGATATATGACAAACATACAGCAAGATCCCAAATACATTAGGAAAGAGCACATTAAAAAATGCTTCATTAGACTAGCAATTCACAGTGTACAACTGCATGAAGCAACAAACTAAGATGAAGTTATTCAACTAACATTACTCTTTTATGTGAAATGGCATACAAGAGTAATCAACATGCTGATTAGATATTTCCTAATCTTTCTTTCAGATGAAACTAGATGTACAATACAGAAATACTACTTACTAGGAATGAAACCAACCACATACCTGTAACAACATCTCCTTTAGCAGTTTCCAATGTGCATCTTTTTCAAAATTTGCTGAAAATGTCAAAATAGGACGAGAACCTTTTAGTTGATTTCCAGTTAGCTTCAATTCCTCCATTGTGTGCACTGGAAAGCAGTGGAGGAAAAACAGAGATCAGCAAAATGATACCAGAAAAAAGTTGAGAGAAACATAAAAAATCATAATTCAGCAGACAGAATCATGAATGTAGTATACAGAGATCAAGACTCTACATCATCATAGCAAGCAAAATAGTATTGTATTGACCTTATGATAATAATCAGATGAAAATATTACCAGCACTAACTAAAAATTTTACAGATGGGCCATTGGGGCATTTTGCTATCCAGAGATAAAGATCTTTTTGCTTCCTGCACTGAAATTCATATATATAAAAGGGGAGGACAAGACAATAATCAGAATGTAACAAGTTGATCAGACCCAATTGGCAGACTAAGAATTAGTGTCAAATATTACTATTACCCAATTGTCAGAGTTCAAATTAAATGAACTGCTTAAATAGTAAATACATGGAAAAGCCAGAATGGTAATGGGAGGAGAACAGGCGTATTATGCTTTAAAATGGATAAAACATGAATGCATAAAATAAAATTTAAAAATAAAATATGTTTAATCCAATTAGAAAAAGAAAGTGATCATACCGATTCGAAATAGAAAGGGGCCAACAATAATTTATGACATCTAAATAAAATCAACAACATTGGTGACCTTTAAAAAAGTTCCTTAAACTATAAGCATGCTAATCTATCGAACAAAAACATAACACATCAAACCTCATTTAACATAAGATGGCAATGAAAAGCCTTGTCATATATAGAAGAAAAAAATACCTCAAAAAATAAACAAGAGGAACAATTTTTTAGCTCAACAAGCTCGTTCAGGGTGGCGCCTTTAGTTTCCTTTGATTCAACCTTGTTTTCCTTCTTGCAATGAGGCAAAAGTGACACCACATTCAACATCAAATGTCGGTACCTATAAATTAATGAAAAGAACACTTCACCCATCAACACCACATACAAAAACTAACCCTCAAGACAAGACATTTTGTCTATTGTTAAATTTTGTAGACCAGGAAAGCATTTTCATTATAATTTTTTTATTTCTAAAATAAAATAAAGTAATTCAGACCCCAAACAAACACACAAAATCTGTAACTACAAAATATGGGTTATGTATTTGGTTGTACCTGTAATTAATGCGCCTAGAGCAAGTGACCAATACCTTCTCTCTGTTCCTAAATATAGGTGAATTATCCTCAACTTCATCAGTGACTTCATTCTTATCCTTCCACCCCAAAAGGGTCCTAGCTGGTCTCCCTGGAGCGACATCTTCCTTTTGGGGCTGTGCCTCATCATGAGTTGTCTCACTGTGCTTTCTCTTCTTCCCCATTTTTTGCTAGAAAATCTGCCATACCCAAGAACCAAAATCATATAACAAAAATGGTACTGACCCCAAGAACCAAAATCATATAACAAAAATGGTACTGAAATTATATGCGTAATAGACTTACCTTTGCGTTTCAGCAGTTTAAGTTTCAACCTCTTCTTCAATTGAATTTTTCTCTGATGATCTACGGGTATCTTTGGTATCCCCTGCTCAACAAATTAAACAATATCAGCTTAAGCAAATCTACCAAATCTGCTATTAGCTTAACATACCAAACATACAATATTCTATTGGTCCATGAAAAAATTTGCAAGATAATCACATTGAAATAAAAAAATAAAATATATACAGCACAATAACAGAAAGAATAACAGCTAAATTGAATCCTACACAGCTCACGAATTCAGAGTTTTAGATTCCTGACAAAAGTGATGGATATGACGGAAACAAATCACCCAAGCAATGAACAACCAAACATCTATTCAGGAGCACATGGATTGAATCCTAAACACACACACAACAGGTGCTTAAATATATTTAAGCAAGAAAACAAATCATTCACACACTGAACATCTATTCAGAAATCAGAATCAAAATATATTTAAGCACATGGATTGAATCCTAAAGAGAAAGTGCAAAGGATTAAATTGACTTCTTTGCATGCATCCTCAGATAACTCAACTCACATTGAAAACAGAACATGAAGTCAAAAGCAAATTGAGAAGTCTAAGCAACAAATCAATTAAAAAAAAAGGGAACTTGAGAAGACCCATGAGAAAGAAAAGTCATGGAACCTCAAGCCCGTGGATCAAAAGCGAAAAATGCAAAATGCCATTAGGAAATAACTTTTTGAACTTTGAACCTAGGAATTTAATTTTATGGGGTCAATGATTCTATCAGTGTATAGGAGACAATAGCATTTAGCGAGAATCGTAAGAACGAAATTACAATACAGTTAGAAAAGTTACAAATTGCAGCGATAGGGAGTGGATGAGATACAGTAGTGTGAAGCAGAGCACACAGCGGGAGCCAGAAGCGAGGGAATGTCACTAGGTCGAGTTTAGATTCTTATATTTATACCAGAGGATCTTTTTATAATTCACTTAATTGCAGATTTTATCGTCAAACTTTTGTCAATTTATAAATTTTGAAAGTTTGATAATTATGCATTTACTATTAAAATTCTTTTATATTCTCATTCAATTCCAGTTTATCATTAATATAATTTTAAAATAATTATCATAAGATCAATAAATTTATAATTCATAATAAATTATGATTAAATAAGTATGTATAATCTTTTTTATCATTTTATTGTTGAAGTTTGGATTTGCAAATTTTAGTATCGTATTATTTAATTTTCTCAATATTACCGCTTTCTTGAGTGTTTGTAAAATGTCAAATGAAAAAAAATGCTAAAATTTGAGAAAATTGTATAATGATAATATATGCAAAAAAAAATAATGATAAAATTTGTGAAATTTTAATTTAAAAACTAAAATATTTTAATTCTTTAATTATATATATATATATATATATATATATATTATATATATATATATATCATCTATCACGTCATTCTTTTGTGATTAAAATAATTTTTTATCTTTTTAATTTATTATTTAAATTTAATTTGATTATCTAATTTTTAAAATTAATTTAATTTGGTCTTATTTTTTAAACTAAACTGATGATGCTAAAAAATATGTGTTTTTGATAACTTAAAATTATTTAATGATAATTTTAAATTATTACAAAATATAATTTCTTAACAGTTATTATGATTGTTATGTAGGTATATTTTTTATCCTATTTCTTCATATAGATAGATTGATTTATTTTTTTTCAAATTGCAATTAATCAATTCCTTGTTTAATTTTTCATTTATCCTGTTTCATTCCCTAAATTGGATTTAAGTTGCTCAAGTAATCAAAAACTAATGATCACCCTATATGTTTCCATTAAGAACTCAAAATACTTTTTCTTCGAATTGAATTTCTTCCTTTTCTTGTTATTAAAAAATGCCTTTCATTCTGAAACTGAAAATTATTCTTCCTTGCGATCAGAACTCTTATGACTTTGAGATTCAAAATCTGAAGATTCCTGCTCATCTTAGAAGATTTCAGTGCTTCTTCCTTTCATTTAATTTCACAAAGAAGTTCTGTCGACAAGCATGTACTTGTATAATGTTATTGATTGCTCCTCTGTTTATCTGACCTCTTACAGTCTTTTATCAAAGTATTAAAAAGTGAATTTGTATAATTCACTATTTCATTTATTTTATTTTTCGTGTCTTCTTATAATTAATGGATTTAAAACTGTATATTAAAGTTTGTTAACAACTTATAGGAGCTAGGAATATGCAGTAAAGTGACAAGGTTTGATACTCAATCCATTCATGGGCACCATTCTATGGCTTCCTTCTGCTAAACGCTTATAATGTAGTTCCTATGCATTAAAAGACGAGTATTATTGATGTATCATTTTATGCATGGTATAACGAATAGAATTTTTAACACACAATGCAATGTGGTAGAGTGAGCTTTAAACTGCTATTTACGACACAACACATATTGTATTGTTTATTTGACACCTTACATTCTTTTAATCAACGCATTAAAACGTGAATTTGTACTATTTGTTCTGTCCTTTTCAGCATCAAAAAGTTGTGGTCTTGCCAATGAGAGAACTCAGTCATGCTGCCTTGAGATTATTTACTTGAACTTGCCAATGAAATTTAAGCAATGTTTTGCCTTCTGTGAATCATTTTCCCGAAGGTGAATAAATAAGTAAATAAATTCTAACATAAGGCAATAAGGCAGCCTATACAAGGCAAAGAGTCCTATGATAGACTGATAGTGGAGGTGCAATGACATAGGTTTCAAGGCTGTTACTAGGATAGTTGCCAAACCAGGTAAGTTTATTAAGGGAGAACATGCTTTCAAGGCTTTTATTTATTGTAATTGAACAATTGAAAAATATTTAGAAAGAAAATATTTAAAATATAAAAAATCACAATAAAATTAATAAAACAAGTATATTATATAACTTGTACATAAACATACATAATAAAATTTAATTGTATATTTAAATTGAATTATTCACTTAATGTGATTATTCTAAATATGAAAATAAATATAAACAATTATCAACAAGTATGATAAATTATACTTGAATTTTTTTTATCCAATTAACGTAACAATTATTGTAACAGTGAATTTTAATTATTTGAGTAGGTTAATTTACGTGGGCCATTTTGGATATAATTGGACGGTGGAGATTGTTGCTGTTCTTAAACCCCAATTATTCTAACTAAAATCCTAAAATGCATTAAAATCTCCACGTTATTTTCTGAAGTCTGGTGTGTATTTGCGGCAAGGTTTGGCTCCAACAAGAGAAACGAGCAATCATATGGTATTTGATTTTTAGGGTGGAAGAAAAATCAGAGTGAGAGAAAAAATCGATGGAGATGGAAGTAGACATCGAGAAGAAGCAACAAGACGTGGTGAAAGAGAAAGACTTGTTCAAAGCTGCAGAAGAGGGCGAGGCATCAACGTTCGAAGCTCTCTCTTCTGAAATCCTCTCCAAAGCCCTCTCTCTCAGAAACGAAGACGCTCGTTCCCTTCTCCACGTCGCAGCTTCTTCCGGTCACTCCCAGGTACCCTTTTGTCCCTTCTCAAAAGGGTCTCTTTGCTTCTCCTTCAAATGTCGTAAAAATGCGTTCTTTTTACATTTGTTTTTACACCTAGAAATTAGGGTTTCTGGTTAGTGGGATTGTTGTTTTTGATGGTTGTGGATGGGTATGAATGTGTTTAGGTAGTGAAGATAGTGTTGTCTTGTGATGCATCTGCTGGTGTGGTGAATTGTGCTGATGAGGAAGGGTGGGCGCCGCTTCACTCTGCAGCCAGCATTGGGAGTGTGGAGATAGTGGAGACTCTATTGAGCAAAGGTAGGCCAATGCACTTTTTTTTTATTACTGTCTATTATTGTTATTTATGATATCAGTCAGCATCTTCTTTTTTATTTCCGTTCAAATTTGATTGAAGTGTAAACTGGGTGGATAGGTAATTGGTGTCTGATTCCTGAGACTGATATGTTTGATTGATTTGAACTTAATTTCAAGACTTAGTATTAAGAATTATGTTATACAATGGTTTTGAAAAACGGTCTGCAACAGCGATTGTTGGGACCACAATGTCAAGGTTGTCGGGGGTCTCTGCAAACACATCACGATTGCAATTGCAGCTGCATCAGCTGCATTTGTTTGCAGTCATCCGCTTGATATTGCAACAAAACCTTAACTGTGACCATGACTACGATTTAAAACCTTAGGAACTTGTATTATTTATGTGTTTATAAATTATAATTAGTTATTTATATTAATTTTTTTCATGGAGTATGTAATGCTGATGCCTGATTTCAAATTCTTATTAAACTTCAATAGAGTTGAGGTATATCTTCCCATTTTTTAGCTGCAATCAGATTATGGATTAGTTTTGGGAAGCTTTTAACTTGGTGTAGCTTGTGATTGAAAAAGGTGATAACCGATAGTTGAGTGCTTTCAAGTGTCAATTGTGGTTTTCTATCAATTTTCATTTTATACACATGTTGATTGAATATGTAGGCTGCTATTGTGTGTTGTCTGTATTTTGTATATTGTGGAATTGCTCTTGAAGATTCACAAGTCTAGTAATGAAATGCAGCTCCAATAATGACATATACCTTTCATGACTATGTTTCGTTTACAATGTAGAAAGATTCATCATCAATTATCTCAAACTGTTCTTGTTCTTCATGTTTGGTAGGAGCTGATGTTAATCTGAAAAATAATGGGGGTCGTGCTGCTCTACACTATGCGGCCAGCAAAGGTTGGGTGAAGATTGCTGAAATGCTCATCTCCCATGATGCCAAGATTAATATAAAGGATAAGGTTGTAGCATGGAAACATTTGATATGTTTGTAACACTGCAGTTTCAATGTACCCCTTTTTTTCAGATCACATTGTTGAAGATAATATGTATAATAATTTAGTGTATGTCTTTTACTATGATCAGGTTGGTTGCACTCCATTGCATCGGGCAGCTAGCACTGGGAAATCTGAGCTGTGTGAACTTTTGATTGAAGAAGGAGCAGAGGTTGATGCTGTTGATAGAGCTGGTCAAACTCCTCTAATGAATGCTGTGATTTGCTATAACAAAGAGGTATGCTTATTTTATGTTTGCACACGCATGCATGTAAGCTATATAAGAGCAAAAGTACACCACACTCAATGTTTTTGTTTGCAAAATTCCTATCTACCTGTGTATTAAAATAGTGAATGTGACTTCTTGATTCATTTGTTTGTTTTCTTATGATCCAATGGCTTAATTAGTTTCTTTACATGCAAATTTTTCAAGAAGGCTGCTATGTTGATTGTTTACAACTGAATCATGCAAGTATATTTTTCTGTACTTGGTTTTCTTTTAACAAATATTTCATCCTACTCATCTCAAATTAAGATTATGCTTGGTCCTTGCTTGTAAGGCCTGGTTGACAAAAATGAAGCATTGAATGCCAGGCTTGAGCTGTTTAATACTAATTGTACTTGACTAGTTCCTAATTGTTCTAGAATATGCATTTAATAAATGGATTACAGGTTTTATGTAAGATGAGCAATAAAGAATGAGGGTTGACACCCAAATATTTGCTAGTCAAGACTCTAGCACACTGCTTACTATTATTTGGTACTTAAAAAGGAACTTCTAGCTAGTAGTTGTAAGATGTTATATAAGGTGGAGAAATTGGATGGAGGCATGGGGAAAGCTTAGATTTACTATTCATCTATGATGCACAAGTCCCCTTAAATTGTTGCCAATTGCGTATCCAGTATAGTACTTATTGGGTACACATGGGTATGCACCCAATATTTTTTCCTTAAATTTTGCAAACAACTATGTTTTGGTACATAATATCACTCAAGTACAAGTCAGGCCATGCCAAACTTCTTTTTCACCCTTTGAAATCTTATGTTCCCTTTAGGTATTTTCACTAACTTGATACACTTTATGGAGTTCTGTTGGAAACTTGAAGTTTGAACATTATGGAAATTTCATTACTTTATTGTTTATATTTTATATTTTCTGGGGAGTATTAAATGACATTTCCAACTTTTGATTGTAGATGCACCGAGGTGCATGGAGGGTTACACTCACTGCAAATTCATGTGCAGAATCTGCAAATGAATGTTTTGGGGTTGGTTTCATTAGTTATTGTATTTAGTATCTATATAGAATAAACTGATGTCAATGATGAGGAGTACACTGAATTTGGAGTTGGCTTCATTAGTTTCTTTTGGCTTCCCTAAGTATCGTCTCACTTGATAGATGACAGAACTAATTTCCCGAGATATGGTCTGATGCTGTAGCAGGGGCAGTTTTTTTTTTTTTTTTTTCCACGATAAAAATCTATGGATTAAACCCAAGATCACATGTTTAAGGAATCTGAGCCCCTTTCACTTCGATCAACAAATGTTGGTTGCTCCATTAGTAATTTGTTTTTGCAACTATGTAGAGTATGCGGTATCAATGTGAGGAATATGTTTTGATAGTTTTGTTGTTGGAGTCTTGTAATTGCGGAACATCTTACACTAATTAATTCAGGGTCATAAATAAATCTCTTTCATGTGTTCTGTTTACAGGTAGCCCTTCTTCTGATAAGACATGGAGCAGATGTGGATGTGGAGGACAAGGAAGGGTACACGGTGCTTGGTCGAGCCACGCATGAGTTTAGACCAATATTAATTGATGCTGCCAAGGCCATGCTTGAGTGATCATACAATTATAAGAAAATGAGAAAATTGTCAGGACAGGAATGTCGAAAGAGAGCAGAATTGTGGTAGTTATTTCGCAATGCCATAATGGTGGTTACGTTCTTGACAAATTATGTTGCTCAGGCAAAAAGTTCATCTATACCCTTATGTTCTTAGTTGTCAAACCAGTTTGTTTTGGGTATTTTTGTGCCAGCTTTAAATTAAATCAGGAAGATTAGAATTTTTGTTTTGATAATCCCCTAAATTAGCAATTCAGATTGTATAAGTCAAAACATTTTAATTCTAGAGATTTTAAGAACTCTCCGTTAGTTGATTTTATAAGAAATGGTTCATTTTACTTTTATTTTCTTCTATCATTTTGCGCTAAAAGAAATTAAAGTGGATGACGTTTTACCAAGTAATGGATTAACGATGGGGAAAATTACTTAGTGGAAAGTTATGGATGAGATGCTAGAGTTGGTAAATTTGGACTATAGTGTAAAATAAGTGATCATTGAGACAAAAAAAAATTGATGGCATTTTTTGTGGTACGTAAAGAACCTTGCAATTTCATTCTTGATCAAGCCAACAAATCGTCCTTAATCAACACGAGATTACCCGATGTATCACACCAACGTGTATACGATCCTATTTGTATAATGAACTAAAAAAGGTAGCATAATTGACTACACATAATAGACAAGTATGACTAAAATATCTATAATACTGATAATATCCATAATAGTTAAATGGCTTATTTCCAGTATCAATTCATTAATGGAGTGGGAGTGGGTATTAAGATACTCGTGCAGTAGGTATTTGCTATTTTTTGTTATTATATAATTAAATACTTAAATATATAAAACTATCTAAAATTTGCCCTAAATTTTTATTGTTGAGTTCTTTTACTTATAATTAACATAAGATTTTCATGTCTATTTTTGAATTTTAGCTTTTGAATTATTTCTTAAAAAATGTTAAAATAATTTTAAAAATTTTTGTTAAAGTGTTTTTTTAGCTATTTAAAATTATTTTTTTAGTAAATATTGATAAATATCCACGGATACCCCTGGATAATGATAAAATCCATAGATATCCATTAAAATACTTGCACAAGTATGAAAGTGGACTGAAGATAAAATTTTATCAAACAAATCACATTGGTCTCACTCTATTGTCATTCTTAACAATAGAGCTTTATCACATGTATGAGGGCATACATGGACTAGATTAGATTTTTATCTGGTAGACAAGTAGAGAGACTACTATTTGTATTCGGGTGGATACTAGGGTGTGAAAGTAAATCTCCTTTTGCATCATGCGAAAGTTATCACGATCATTTCATAACTGTTAGATTTAGTTGATTTTAAATCAATGGTTCAAACTTTTCTTTCTTTTTTATTTTATTTATTTTCTTTTTTCTTACTTTTCCTAATTTACCTTTTCTGTCTTCTCTCTTTCTCTTCCATTCTTCTCCTCTCCTTCTCTGTCCACCTTTCAACTTTGCCGCAGATTTACCCTTTTCATTTTCTCCCTCTTTTTTAGTCTCTTATTGTTGCAGATCTCATCTGCTCTCACCATCCCCCCCCCCCCTCCCCCTTCCCCAAAAAAAAATATGCAATGACAATTCATTGAGGAGGTTGACGCTTGCCGCCGTTAGGAAGAAGAGTTTCTTATTTTGGCCACACAACTATGAGTAAATAAATTTGTGCACAAGTGAGGACTGAGATCGGACCAGAAGGAGAAAAATGAGAATATGCATGTTTAGAAGAGGGGCACCGTTGTGTGTGACGGCAATGGGTCACCTTCGGTTACGACACACACAAACTCTACTCACGGTTGCAGGTCCCCAATGAGATTATGTTTCTGTTCACATTGTTGTTTGCATGGTTTGCTATTTTGGTTTGTGGTGGAGGGTTTGTTATTGTTGTTCATGGAGATGGTGGTTGCGTTGCTGTTGTAGGGTTTAGGGGGTGATTGCAGTAGAATGGGAAATGAGCATTTGCTGTGTTGAAACCTTGTATAATTGTAGTATTGAGATTATAGTTGTTGAATTAAGCGTCGTGATTGTAGTATTGAGATTATAGTTGTTGAATTAAGCGTCGTGATTTTGTTCTTAACCTTAAGATTTTGCAAAGAAGATGAGAGAAAGGAGGAGAAACAAGAGAGAGGAATGAGGAGAAAGGGTATAATGGGAAATAACTTATAAAAAGTATAAAAAGTATAAAAAATAAACTTGTATATGGTGTCAAATAAGTTTTACTTATATATTTATTTTTAAATAAATAATACTGACATGAAACAAGTTGTATATGATGAATATGATTTTTATTATATTTTTAGACGGTCTAAAACAATAAAAAGTTATTATTATAAACTGTCCAAAGTCATTTCAGTAAAAAATAAAAAGAAACCCTACACCACTTACCCTAAGTCGGTAAAATTTTAAAAGAGTGCACTTGTTTAGTAATTTTGAAAGCAAACTATAACAATATAGTCAAATGTTTCCCAAATTAAAAAAAAAAACAATATAATCAATAATAATAGAATATATAAGTGAAGCAATATGAGCCTTCTGTTTCTGCTCTCCCTTATCTCCCTTGCTTTTCCCATCTGAGTGTTGAACAGAGAAGAAGGGAGAAGCCAATCATGGGTTGCACTTCACTGCCATCTTTTATTCAGATGTCATCTGCTACACACTCCAGCTTCAGTGAAAAACTCCGCAACCCTCAAAAGAAGTCTCAAATTGTGATACCTACAACTACAAGAGAGACACACACAACAATTTCTTGGTCTTTTTCTTCTCAATGCAAAGCTCTTCACAAATCAGTTCCTTTGGCTGCTTCACTTGCAATTCTTCTCTGGTCAACCCCTGGTAGGTGCTAATAATACCATGTGTTAAGTTAATTTTGATGTAGCAAATGCATACAGTTTCACTTTTTTCTGTGGTTTGTGTTGTGTTGGATGAAACTTAATTCATTGGATATAAATAAACATAAACATGATTATTAATTACTAGCTAAAAAGTTTAAGCATTTTTTTGGTTTTGTAGCACATGCTGGTTTCATGTCAGGAATTTCTGGAATAGAGGCTATTCCTGGTCCTCAGCTACCTCAGATTGACTTTCTCAAGCAGCTCAATGGTCTCAACTTAAACTATTGTGTTCTTGTTTTGCAGCATTTTGGAACTTTTGTGAAATAAGCTCAATTTGAATATTTGATGGAACTGAAATTGGGTTCATTTTTATTTTTTTGTTTTACAGAAGAAAACCAGAAGAAATATGCTGAGAATGATGAGAGAATTAAATCATCCCCCTTGATGAAGGAACTGCTTGAGAAATCCAAGTTGAACAAAGAGAAGTAATTTTTTTTAATTATGTGTTTATTGTTTGCATAGTCCAAACCTTAGGATGCTGCTATGGATTATACTAGATGGTTAATGATAAATGAAGGTTTTAAAAAAGGGTCTGAAACTGAGGTTTTGGTGGCAACATCAGCATTTGAGGCCCCCTTAGCCACATTTGTTCGCAATTTCTCACAATGTTAAGAATCATGACAAAACAACAGTCATGATGCAATTTAAAACCTTGATGATGATAATGACTTTTTTTATATGATTTTTCTGCACCTATTATTAGCAAGATACGATAACACTTGTATTATTGCACTTCAGGAACCGTAAAGAAATTGAGAACAAATACTGCATACGTGGGGCAGAATGGGGAGTTGGAGATTGTTCAACTGCGGGAATGTCTCCAGATGAGAGGGAGAAATTCATAGCAATGTTGAAGCAGAAAGCTGGAGAAGAGTAATATGATGATGATGATGATGCCACTAGAGCATAGAGAAAAAAATAATAAAAAAAAAAGGTTTCTTATAACTTATGAATAGGTGCAACTTTATTTGGCATTTAGAATGGGCACTAGGTGAAGTAACAATTAGGCCTCTTGCGTAGTTTCAAATTTTTGTTTTTGAAACAATTACACTTGATTCATTTTTTTTTATGTATTATTATTATTGAGAAAGAAAAGCTCATACGTGTACCTTGGTTCCTACTTTAGATGGTTTTATTTGAATTTCCTTTCTACTTTCTTGCCCCTCTTTTCTTACTAGTATTCTTGTGCTGGTTCATGCAACTCCAAAGTGAATAGACTGTTGATAAAATCTGATAAACATGCCAACAACAAAAGGACCATCAAAGGTTGAAAAGGAAGCAAAACCATAGTCCAGAACCACTGATAACAATAAACATCAGTACATTATTATAGATACGGTAGAATATCAATTACATAAAACGTCTTGTTGACATGATTTAGAGCATGATTGGGATTTCGTTGCAAAATTATATTTGAAACAAAGTAATTTTGTCAAAGATTAAGATCTTTATTTTTGCATTCATTTTAATTTTATCAATTAAATTAAATTTGCATTAAAATGTGTGTTGCAATATTTTTAAATGTAAATCAAACATGCCCTTAATACAACAGTGGAACATACCACGTGAATATGTGTATTCAATCACCGTTATGTAGTGAGGACTTTCTCTAGAACCCACTTCATTTGAAGGTTCTTTTCCCTTGCTTATCACGTTCATTGCCATGTTTTGTTGTGCATTTAATTTGCACACAAATCAGTAAGCTCAAATGGGAAACGGGGTTCGGTTGCCTAGAATCACTTCGGTCATTTTTGTCAAGATGTTTGAGACTTGGGAATTGTGATAGGAATTTCAGTAGAAGCAAAATACTACTAATGCTTTTGGAATTTGGATGAGTTGAGTTAATTACCTTTCGCTGCTTCAAATCAATCAATCTTGTTTTTAAGCATTTAAGCAAAATTAATTCAGCAATTAATTCCTTTTCTAACTTAGGGGACAGTGATCCAAAGCATCTGCTCTCCTCTAAAATCCTTACTCAATTAATGTAATAAGTTATTTTTTATTACTTCGGTCTCCACCTAGAGAAAAAATAATAAAAAATACAGTAAGCATCAACCCCTTATTATTACAAAATAAGGCCTAGGTTATATATATAGAATCACATTAACTGGTTTTCTCAGCATTACCTTGTTTTGTTTCCTCTTGTTCAATACTAGCTTTACTAATTCAACTATATAGACTTCACTAATTAAGCATTTTTTAAGATTTTGTTTTGATATATTAAAATGCTCCAAATATTGGATTAGTTATTCTTGCATAGGACACAAAAGGGCAAATTAAAGGCTCTTTCTTGACTTAATTAAAAGTTTTTTTATATCTAAATTAAAAAAAGAAAGACAAAAATGGCCAAATCCTATTTCTGAAACATTTTCGACTTAGCAAATATTCCATTTTTAGCACTCTTTTAGACTTTAATATTTCTTATCCATAAGAGTTATATAAACCAATTCACCACTATATGATGAAATTGTGATAACTAGTAATTAATTCAAACTTCAAACAATAGTTGAATTGAATTTGTTCTACATTTGAGATATGATCTTGAAGAAGTCCATGAAGCTGAATAAAATGTATAATATATTCTAAAAATATTTATCATATGCTTATTAATCAAACATTTAAACTTTAAAATGACAACTATCATTATTCCAATGGTTAAAAAATAAGTCAATTTACACCTCGAACCAATTATGATAAGATTCTTTAAAAAAAAAACTATGATGATAAGGTTTAGGGTTTAAAGTATATAATTACTCTATTTCTCACATCTTACTTCTAAAACCTATTGATTTGAGCATGAAAGTCTTAAAGTTGAATTTTCACTGTTACTAGACAAGGCGATCATCATATTATTATTCAGTTGTTGAACATGCCATCATTCCTTCTTGAGTTTTTAATGAGCAAAATGAAAAAACTGAATCATCAACTAAAAATTACTGAACTATTGAAACATGTAGAAATATACACAATCTAGGAAAATGTAATAAATACTAGTAAAAAGAATGAAAATGATGAAATAAAATAGGATACACAAAACATCAATTTTGGTACGTATGCAAAATGTGTTATAATTAAAAAAAAATTGTTTGATAAATAAAAAAAATTGTTTTAGAAAAATAACGAAGCTTCTTATACCAGTATATATATATATATATATATATATATATATATATATATATATATATATATATATATATATATATATATATATATTAATAATAATTTATAGCAAGGCATATATATTAATATTCAACACCAGCATCTCATTTCTTCATTTTCAAAATAGCATTTATAGCATCACATTTATGATCTAATTTAGCCAATAGTATCAAATTCAAATTAAAAATATAGATACATTAAAAATTTGGTAAACATAATCTTACTTCATTTGAACTCAAATAATATGGTTTAGACTCTATTTTCCTTAAATGATCGTGACTGTTATGGGGATTACTCAAATAATATATTTTTCTTCTTAAATTGATTAAATTATTCTTTATACCTTGATTGTATGTTTGCTTGTTCCCTTCAAATTAATACGACAACAAACAAATTTAATTAATTCTCAAAATAAATACGATCTTTTTCTAGAAATGTTCTTAATAACTTCAGTACATAAATAGTGTCGTAGTACTATAAGATAAATAAAGCAAACTATGTACACATAAACAATAAACACAAACCATAATTGTCTGTAAAAAACAATTCAATTTCTCCAAAAAAAGATTGCAATTAAATCTTATAGTATTAGTAAATAATTAGTTCAAGTGTTGCTTAATCATTGGCACCGCAATCTGATACTCTGAGCATTAGCACATAGACATGCGAGCCGGTAAAAGACAAAAAAACACAAACAAACGTAATCATTTTCTTTTGTTGTGAAAAAAAAAAAGATAAAAATTTAAACATTGCAAGCTCATCGTCCCGTGGAACCAGCAACAACACAACAGTGCTGTGTTTTTTATTTTTATTTTTTCTCATTTGATCCACAAAAAAAGCAAACTTTAAGGAGAAAGAAGCGAAAAAAAGTGCTCCTTTTCGACACCCAGATTTCAGTTTCAGGTATTTCACGTTTTTTTCCCCATCAAATTAAGATTTCCCCTTTTCATATATATCAGAATTTTCCCCATTCTGTTCGAAGGGAAAATAATCTGATTAGGTTTCCCTCTTCATTTTAACTTGAGAATCCAATTTTTTTATTTGTTATTGCATTTTCTTCCTGGCTGCCACAAATGATAGTTGAAGAAACGGGTTGCCCTTGAAATTTGATTTGGAATTTCATGTTTTGTTTGATAGAAGAGTTCTTATTGTTGAGGTTGTGGTATTTGAATAGCTGAGGTGTGAAATTTTGGATTTTTGATGTGCAACTGTAGTGATTGTGGGACTTGGAAAGGTTATTTGGAAGAACCTTAACTAAGGGATTGGTGCTGTTGATAAGAGTCCCTGAAATGTATGGGCCTGTGGCCACTTCAGATTCAGCCACATCCCGGGGTGGATTGCCAAATGACTGTGGGGACTCTGTTGTGACTTTGGATCAAGTTCCGAGGTGGATTGATGCTGAGCATTCCTTACAGTACGACAATGGAGATTCATCATTTTCCAGTTCATACTTCCCTGATCCCTTGGCATTCAAGTTGGGGACGGAGAGCGGTGGTGGTGTGTCAAGGTTTCCTGTTGACCATGAAGTTAATTCTAAGATATACTTGTGGAGGGGGAACCCCTGGAACCTTGAGGTTGATGCTGTGGTAAATTCGACGAATGAGGTGAGTGAGTGCGTGTGTGTATGTGTTGCTTAGTGCTGTTGTAGTTTAGTTTTTCTTTATATATTTGTGTAGTTTGGTTTTACTTTTCTTGGTTTGGTAATTGCAAAATTAGTTATGTCATCATATTGTTTTCTATGTTTTCACTGCAATTTCTGTGGTGCAAGCAAAATATGAAGTAGGACTGCATGAAGGAGCTTACAGTTATTTACTTATATATGTAATGTGTCTACTGTAGAAGACAATTGACAGTAAACTTTTTTGATAACTTATAATTTTTTAATTCTGTTCTTAAGTTAAAGATCAACCGCCACCCTGATGACTTTTGTTGCAGTGCAAATGGTGATTTAATCTGCTTCAGATCTTTTTAGTTTTTGTTGTGTTTTCCTTTCTTCATTCTTTTTAAGAGATAATGATTCCTAACGACTTCTGCAGTTTGGACCAAAAAGGACACCAAAGTGGTTGTTCTATTATGGATTGTTTTCCTCATGCACGTGTTCTCTGCAATTTAGAAAGTGTTATTGTCCTTCAAGCTCATTTTTTTTTTGCATGCTTCCTCTTTTGGAACAGGCTTTGATGATGTTAGAATATATAGAAAATATCTCATGATGTCATTGGTGTTTGAATGCGATTTAATTTTAAGCTAAAAGTGATTTTGTTTATGATAAAATAAAATCAATTAATACTGAATCCATATGAAAGAATCCTTGCATAAATTTATAAAAATAATGAAAGCAGGATCTGTGTTTTAACCATACTTGACAAAAGACCAATTTTTTTTTACCGCTTAATCACTGTTCACTTGTTAGTTGTTGCTATCATGTGTCTACTTTTACATTGGAAATTGAGTTACATATAAGTTCTCTTAATTCTCAACAATTATGTAACACTGCAGACTATTGTGATTATGTAATATAATCATACTATGTAGTAGGTTAGAACTGGACCTCCAGTAAATATAGTGGAGTATCATATTTCTTAGCTTGCTTTCATTTATTGTCTACAGGTTTTGGATGAAGCACTCAGCAGCCCTGGATTGCATGCTGCAGCTGGACCTGGTCTTGCAGAAGAATGTGCAACTTTGGTACAGTTCTTATAAATTGTTTTTGCAAAAATGTATTGTTATGTGCTTGATGTTGATAACATTTGAGCTTATAAATTTAGTGATCGTTATATTTTCTGTTGGATTTCTTGTGAGATAATGGTTTAGTTGGGAAATTGAGCTAGGATGGCAGCTTTCCGTCATCATTGTGGTTCAACAATTCATAGAATGCTGTGCCAAGAAGCAGCTTTCTGGAAATGATATATGAATATGATAATTTATTTAATTTCACATATCTTTATTGTCAGGGTGGATGTCGAACAGGTATGGCTAAAGTCACCAATGCCTACGACCTTCCTGCAAGGTGTGTATATTGGCACCTTTATTTTGCTTTTTCAATGTCAAAATTAATTGTCTCCATTTACCACATGGCAAGATCAATACCACTATGCAATCACAATTTACCTTTTGCCTTCTTTCTAGGAGAAAAGAAACTGAGAATGTCTTTAAGTCAATGCTGTTGCATTGATGCAAAGGTGCATTCTCATGCTATCTTTGATCCCTTTTGAGTTGTGGTTGTATTGGCATGGGATTTGGATTTGTATATTATGCTATAGGCAATTGTGGATGCATGCGGATGATTGGAAAATGGTAAACAGCATGTTTTCTCTTTTCCCATGTTTTGGTCTGAGATCATTAATTCATATGTTATGCTACACAAATTAAGTTAATGGGTTCCTGCCTCTTTGTTGCTGCCCTATATTTCTTTTTTAGTTGCATGTAATTCTCTTGGCTAAAAGTTAGATTCCTACCTAGCATCTGAAATTTATGCCTTCAATAATTTCTTGCAGGAAAGTTATCCATACTGTTGGCCCAAAGTATGCTTCGAAGTACCAAACTGCTGCAGAGAATGCTTTAAGCCATTGCTATCGTTCTTGCCTAGAACTTTTAATTGATCATGGGCTTAAAAGGTTTTGTTTCAGATGTTATAAGTTATAACGTTTTCTTGAAACAGTTTGTTAGGGCATCTCCCATGCAGCCTTAAAGATCTAAAACTTGCTTTTTTGTTGGCATATATTGATCAGCATTGCCATGGGATGTATTTATACTGAGGCAAAGAACTATCCCCGTGAGCCAGCTGCGCATGTAGCTATAAGTGAGTTTTTCCCCTCATTTTACAGTTTATATGTTCATTATTGTGATGTTTATTCTGACCAAATAAATTAAACAGGTTAACTTTGACAATCTCATAGCAATTAATTTGACCTTCTTTTGGAGATAAATTACTTCATGGCTGTTCCGTCAGAAAATATCAGCCTTTAATGCCAAACTCAAGAAAAATAATGACCTAACTGTATCTTAAATAGAGAAAGGAAATCAATCATTGGTGGAAAGGGAGAGGAAAAAGATAGAATGGCAAAGCACGCTCTGCGCCAATCAGTTAATTGCTGTTTGCATAAGTAGGAAAATAGAGGCATGTTTAGTTGAAGCATCATTTTGTGCATAATTCTACCATTTTATGTAGTTTCCAAAACCCTCATTTCATTCCATTCTTTCCATTTTATTGCAATCATCATTAGATCTCCAAACATAACCTCGGGATTCTTAATTGTGCCCATGCTGAGTGCAGCTAGTATAGACATAGTGATTTTCTATGTTGTTAGCTGTTTTCTGATGTCTGATGGATAATATATTATTATTAGGTTTCTACACTTTGTATTGTTCATCTGTTCTATATATTCTTCTAAGGTCATTTTATTCAGGAACTGTGCGGCGGTTTCTTGAGAAGCAGAAAGACAATATAACAGCTGTTGTCTTTTGCACTACCAGCACAACTGATACTGAGATATATAAAAGGTAATTTGTTTTTCTGTTATTGACATCTGCAGTGCTTTATATGAAATAAACTTGTCAAAAGTAAATTTCTTTTATTTTCTTTTCAACTTTGGACTTTGTATTACTTATTCACTGTTACCTTTTATATAATTTCCATGTAGGTTGCTTCCACTCTACTTCCCTCGGGATAAACAGGAGGAGGAGATGGCTTTGTCAAAGCTTCCTGCAGATGTTGGAGATGAGAATGGTGAGACTGTCATAGATGAGCGTAAAATCAGAATAAAGCCTTTGCCTCAAAAAAAGGTTTCAAAAGAATCAAAACCTGCTAAAGCTCCTGTTGATCTTCCTGTTAGTGATGTCGGTTCAGTTCGCAGGTTAGTAAATTTTAATTTACTACAAGATTTTTACATATATTTATGTTTCTTTCTAGATTTCTCAGTGCGTTATGCTATGTACAAATACTTGAATGTGCATTACCATTCTAAACATAGATAAATAGTAGATTTCACAGAATCTAACAAAACAATCTAGTTCTAGGACCCTATATTGGTCCATATAATTTATAAGTTTACTTTTATTTAGTCTATCTATCAATATATTAGTTATCTAGGACTCACTATTAGAAATGGTGTGACACCATTATGATTGACGTGACAGTTTGACAGATATATTTGGATGAATACATCTAAAACCACATTGTTTCATTCTTCACTTGCCATTTTTAATGTGGGATGGGTTTTTTTTCTCTCTTCAAATAGTAATTGACAAATGAAACAATGTTGTTTTAGATGTTGTCATCTAGTCATTCTATCGAACTGTCACATTTGCTGTTGATGTCATGTCATCTCTAATAGTGATATGTTAGCATTGTTGAAATTACATGGTTTCAGGTATTGAGGGAGAGAATAGAGAGAAAAAGATACTTTGTACAATATTCTATAATGTATTTAAATTTAAATGTATTACCATGTGTTGATTTATTCATGAAACCTAAAGCATTAACCCTTGTTCATTATCCTAACTAAAAGAGGAAACAAATCATGGGATAACAAAATATGGAAACCAATCACAAGAGATAGTAAGGAAACAGGGAAAATAATCCAAAAGGATAATCTAAGATATGATAATATGTTTTCTTATATTCTGATTTTTGTTTATTAGATGTCAAGTAGCTAGAGTAATTAAATTGGAATGTATAAATGTCAGGGACTAAAGTGAAAAAAATGAAATGTCAAGGACCAAAGTAAGAATGAAAGCAGATGTCAGACCAAAATATGGTTTGGTCAATAATCTAAATTTGCTGTTTCAATTTTGCAATGCTACTGTGCTTCACCTTGTGAACAAAATGTTAAGCATTATCAACAGACACAGATTTCTTACTTCTTTGAATTCCCCTTCAGCTGTACTAAATTTATGTTTGACGATGAAAAAATAGCCAAAAATTACTTTTCCGTTTCCTCAAACATTTTTGTGGTGTAAATCACACAAGCACTTAGAAATCACTCTTGTTGTGGCTTTATGTTTGTATTCCACAGTATTAATGACCATTAGTTTTATTTTCTTGAAGCTTTTTTGTTGTATTTGTCTAAACAGGCATTATCCATTTTTATATGGCTTAAATATGTTTTTGATCCCTAATAAATATCCGATTTTTGCGTTTGCTTCCTAATAAAT
Organism: Glycine max; assembly: GCF_000004515.6. Classification (NCBI taxonomy): domain Eukaryota; kingdom Viridiplantae; phylum Streptophyta; class Magnoliopsida; order Fabales; family Fabaceae; genus Glycine; species Glycine max. The sequence goes on along the minus strand of NC_016089.4, from coordinate 11,016,140 downwards.
TTCTGTTTTGCGTTGAGTCCCTAATAAACCAACAATTTTTTTATGGTCCTTGACACTTATTTTTAGTCCCGAATAATTTAGCGAATTTTGTCTTTGATCCCTGATAATTTTTTTCCATTTGTTATTAGTTGGGACTAAAACAAAATTCGCTAATTTATCAGGGACCAAAAACAAAAGTGTTGTTTTATTAGGGACTCAATGCAAAGCAAAAATTTATTAGGAATAAAAAACATATTTAAGTCTTTTTATAATTTTACTTGTAGCGTTTTCCTGATTAATGTGGCTTTTACAGGACTTCATCACATTTAGATACATATTTGGATCCTGCCTTCATGTCTTTGATTAAAGACCCTGATGAAAGACGTATGGAGCAGTGGGAGAAAACTGTTCAAGCACAAAGAGGCTGGAATTTTGCTAACGTGCTTGGATTTGGTGACTTAGGTGGACCTCCATTGTCTGCCGCTGAAGAATATTCTCTGCACTCTAGATATCTTTCAAAAGCAAAATCCTTAAATTTGTCTGAAATTGCAGAGATGAAAATTATGTAAGTATCCATTTATTTCAAAAGCATAAATGTGTGGCTAACCAGTCTGTACATGTTTATATTTGTATTATGAATAGTATTATTAATCATAAGAGGAATCATCTCCTAAATTAGAGCTAACCAGTACGAATCACAAATGAGAAGGTATTAGCTAGTATTAGCACTACTCATTATACACATGCTTAATTCTAACAGGATTAATGAAATTCAATTCATAATGTTTGTAAAATTTCTGGGTTGAGAAATTTCTGCCATTTGGACAAGAGATAAACTGAACATTGGGGTTGTAAATTCTTCAATCCTTTTCGGCCTTTTCAACAACTAACTTGAAGATATATTTTGTGGTGCAGTAATAGTAAGACGGTCCTGCAACATTGATGATACAGATTTTCTTTTGCAGAAGAGAAAAGAAAAATGTTGTTCCCGGATAAGATCTAATTCCTATAAGATTTCAACCATATAAACAAATAACAAAGTTTTATGCTCTTTAAGATTTTCTGGCATTCTTACATTTCTTAACCAATCAAAAAGAAGATTTCATGCATGTGTTCAGATTGATATTTACATTTAATTTCAGAAGTATATATGTTTTTCAGCTATCGCGGAGGGGTAGACAGTGAGGGTCGTCCTGTCATGGTTGTTGTGGGGGCTCACTTTTTGCTTAGATGTCTTGATCTGGAGCGATTTGTGCTTTATGTGGTGAAGGTGATTCAGTTATATCCTTCAGCTTGACATTTCCTGCTGACAAGCACAAGTTCAGCTATTATAAACTTCATCTTAAATGTTGGGAATGCTTACTTCTCATGAAACTCATTTATGACCATAAGTTTTAATCGTTATCCTTTTGGCTTACGCTGTTTACTTTTTTAATTTACTGAAAATTGTCTTGGTGTTAAATTTCAGGAGTTCGAACTTATAATGCAGAAGCCTTACACTATTGTATACTTTCACTCTGCTTCATCTCTGCAGATGTGAGTGTTAAATAAGGGAATTCTAGGATTTAAATATTGGTCTATTTCTTTTATGTTTTAGAGGTATGAAATTGCTTTGGATTGTCTTTGAAAAATATTTGCATTTGTAATAACTACTAGGAATGATAACTGTAGACCTTAATTGGTGAACTAGTTATATCATGCCAATTACATGATTACATAAATAAAAAATGCTTTCATTTCTAAAATTCTTTATATTCACATTTACTCAAGCAGAAAAACGGAACTAGAAATTCAACTGTCAGTGACAGAAAATATGGATGAACATTTTTGTTTTGACCTTGTATGGGTATTTAATTTCCAAACATCTCACATTGTATCAATAGTACTTTTTATAGTTGCTGGAAACATCTGGTTGATCATTTTCCATGTGTGGCATGGAATTTTGAAGTTACTTTACTATATGTAGTTATGTACCTTTGTTGTGGTTGGTTCTGCATTATTTTTGTGCTTGTTTAACATTAGTAAATCTTGGTTCATACCTCATTAAAATCTGGCAATCTTTTGATTTGATGTATTGTGGCTTAATATATGCTCCTTTGCCAAGGGTGGATTTTTCTGTTAAATTTTAATTCATTGTTATTATGATAGCAGATTTGCCTGTTTAAGTTGTAGATTTTTGTGAAATAAAACTTGAGACGGGCAAGATGAAAGTATTTGGGAAAGTTGTTCTATAATTAATAATTAATTCAAGACATGCCACTGAGGTGAAGCATACTTGAATAAAGAAATACATTGGAAGACAATTATGCTTTGATGGCGGGGTAAGAATATATTACATGAGCCTGTCGTGTTATGAAACTGTGTTTATTTATAAGTTACTCCTATCATTGGTTGCTCCGGATTTGTATGCAATGCTCAGTAGTATGGTTTCTTGATGATCGCCATTCACCTTTCTCCACCCTGTTTTTGCATAAATAGGCAACCAGACCTAGGTTGGATGAGAAGATTACAACAAATACTTGGACGGAAGCACCAGCACAACCTGCATGTATGCAACATTTCTGTTTCCTTAAATGTATTACTGTATGCCTTTGTAGTCTTTGTTCTGATCTCTCAAATCTCATCATATGTACAGGCAATATATGTCCTCCACCCAACCCTTGGACTAAAATTGACAGTATTGGCACTTCAGTTGCTTGTTGACAATATGGTGCGTTATGAATCAGATTTCATTAACAGATTTAAACCTATTTAAGGACATCTTATACATGTTCTTATCATTGACGATTAACTTTTAGGTTTGGAAGAAAGTGGTATATGTTGATAGACTACTACAGCTCTTTAGATACATACCCCGTGAACAATTGACCATCCCAGATTTCGTCTTTCAGTTGAGTCTATGTTTTCATGTTATAATCATTTGTTCCTTTTCATAATATGCTATTACATGGGTAACACACTCTGGTTTAAATTTATTGGAAATTACAATTAAATAAAAAAGCGAGACTTACAAGTAAATGTACTTTAGATTGTAGGTTCTAATTCATTTTGTACTTCTATTCTCATAGGCATGACTTAGAAGTGAATGGAGGAAAAGGTCTCATTGTGGATCCAAGAACAAAATATGTTTATCACCGACCATGAGCATGCCACCTGCAGTTCTATCATCAGTTGATAAAAGAGCATCACTTACTGTAGTTTCTTCATTATTTGCCTTGCCATTATTCTCACTGGCAAGTGGAAGAGAGGGTCTATATATGTGTATGGAAGAATTAATTTTTTTACTTTTTGAAAATTGTTAAAGTATTGCTAAGTTTATTTGTAAGTAAAGTAGTATTGTTAATTTTTTTTCTCTGTAATATTCTGAGTTGTGAATATGGTTCAAGGTGATTTTGATCTCTGTTGAAGCTGGCTTTTGGTGCACAAGGGTATAAAATCAGGCTTAAGATGTTCATTTTTCTCACTGCATTCTTAATTTATGCTACTAATCACTATGGCCATATGGTGCTAAACTTTGTGCTTGATTACTTGGTTATCACTTAGTTCTAACATTTTCAATGATTTTAAATTATGACTGCGTGATTACCCAAATAGCATACACGTTTATTATTAAAAATAACATTGGGATGAAAATAACAGCTGAATATTTTCTTCCGCCCACATACTAATGAATATTATATATATGATTTCAAAACCTGAATTCTTCCAACTTAACCAGACGTCTTAAGATCTCTAAAAAAAGTGTATTATTTTTAAAGGAGCAATGGGTAATTACTTGTTTTTAAAGGAAATCAAAGGGTGATTAAATATAAAATACTAACCAATCAATGATTTGTCTGTTTCTGTGCCTTGTCGCTCTTCATTTAGCATTTTCCTTCCTTTTTTTTTTACACCAGCATTTTCCTTGTTATTTTGCGAATCACAATAATTGCCACAAAATTTGTGAATACAATTTGGTTCCTTTAAAAAAATGTTTATTTTTCCCATCGGTGTATGTTACTTACGGCTATATAAATTTATGCTTCGGGTGGAACAAGGAAGGAAAAGAAGATATCTAGTTTCTGTATCCAAATTATCGTTCAAAGATTTCCCAGTTGAAGTATAATCAATTAGCATGTGGGTCACACTCGTCACTATTTTAGAATGGCAACAAAAATTAGCAAATTCGCCAAGATATTTAAATGTGACTCAGATAAGTTCAAATTATATATATATATATATATATATATATATATATATATATATATATATATTTGGTTACAAGGATGGCCTAAAAAATGTATATTTGTTACTTTAAGAAATTATTTTTTTAACTCATAAGAAAAATAAAAAAAAATTATATTTTAAAAATTATCATTTACAAAATTTTAAATGTGTTTCTAATTAGAAAAAGAAAATATTTTCTTGATTTTTTTTCCTAACAAAAGATGGTATATTCATAGATGAACCATTTCTTTCCATATATAATTGTAACTACACCCCTGAAGAAGCAAATAATTTTAAAAAATATGTGTATGGCACAACAGGAGAATATTGTTAGATATCAAAGCAAATTGGTAGATTCATAGATGAACATTTCCTGCATACATAATTGTAACTCCACCCTTGAAGTAGGTAACATTTTAAAAAAAAAAAAATATTGCCCTCAGTTGCATTTGACTGGTGTTATGTTTGTTTTGCAAAAGCTAAGTGGAAACAAAAGCTAAGATCAACATCAATGATTGAAAAATTGGACTGTATATGAGATGAAGTGACTGCCAATCCACGATCTCATGTTCAAAAAAGTAAACAAACCTATTTAGGTTAGAATTAGAGGCATGTTATGTTACCCTTATAAAAAGCCTTTCTCTTAGTAGCAAGAATCAGCAAAAGAAAACAGCTCAAGTTCATTGACATAAACTTCAATAGACCTTGCTTGCTACTTTGAAATGGCAAACTTGGCAACCTCACTCTCATTCTTCACTTTGGCACTGTTGGCACTAGCAAGTGGTTCAAATGCTGGCAGCATTGCAATCTACTGGGGCCAGAATGGCAATGAAGGCACACTAGCAGAGACATGTGCCACAGGGAACTATGAGTATGCAATTTTGGCCTTTTTGCCAACATTTGGCAATGGCCAAACTCCAATGATAAACCTTGCTGGCCATTGTGATCCCTATAGTAATGAGTGCACCAAGTTGAGCTCTGACATCAAATCTTGTCAAGCCAAAGGCATCAAGGTGTTGTTGTCTTTAGGAGGAGGTGCTGGTAGCTACTTCCTTGCATCCCCTCAGGATGCAAGGCAAGTGGCTACTTACCTTTGGAACAACTTCTTGGGGGGAAGCTCTCCTTCTCGCCCTCTTGGACCCGCTGTTCTTGACGGCATTGACTTTGACATTGAGGGAGGATCAAACTTGTATTGGGATGATCTTGCAAGGTACCTCAAAGGGTACAGCAACAAGGGCAGAAAAGTGTACTTGACTGCAGCCCCTCAATGTCCTTTTCCTGATGCTTGGATAGGCAATGCCCTCAAGACAGGTATACAAATAATGATATATGGACACCCTTTAATTATATATACCTCATGGACACTTATCATTTCTCTCTGTCTTTCTCTTATCATATTATAGGACAAAACTTAGATACAATTCTATCTCTATAGGTGTTGTTTATCTTGTTATCGAATTAAAATTAAAGTTACACCTCAGTAATCTGCATAATAAAAGTTTGTATTAAAGGATTAAGTATATTAGTATTACTAAGGTGAAAATCCAATTCTAATTCGAGAATAATACAAATAACATCTAAGAAACTGTACATAGGTTTTGTTTCATATGATATTACTTATTATATTTACATTTATCTCTCTTCTATCTTTTTCTCTCACTAGGCATCAAATAACATAAGATGTCCACTGATCATTTTTGCAGGTCTTTTTGACAATGTTTGGGTCCAATTCTACAACAACCCTCCTTGCCAATACTCTAGTGAAGTTACCAACCTTGAAGATGCATGGAAGCAATGGACTTCAGATATCTCAGCCAACAAGATCTTCTTGGGGCTACCAGCTTCCACTGAGGCTGCAGGCAGTGGATTCATTGATGTGAATGATCTTACATCTAAAGTGCTTCCAGCAATTAAGGGCTCTTCCAAATATGGGGGTGTTATGCTGTGGTCTAGGTACTATGATGGCCAGAGTGGATACAGTTCCTCCATCAAGAGCCATGTCTAAAATATAAATGTATCTGAGTGCATATAGGTGTATGTAATGTATGATACTAAATCTTGTAGTGGTGGTGTGTGATCAATATATATTATTACATGTTTTGTGTACAAGTTTTTACCTGAACTACCCTGTGCTACTTGTGCATTATTTTCAGAAGCAGTCATAATAGAAATTAGGAAATAAAACTATAAAGTCACAAAAGAATATGAAGTAACAGAAATGAATTTTAACAGTCTATATGCATATCCGAATAAGAATTTCAAGTTGGTGCTTGCAGTGTTGTGTACTTGTGTTCCCAAAGTTGAGAACGGGGTGGCCAGGTAGAAAAAATTCACATAGTCACATGGAGCCATGTAGAGTGAGAATTCGTGAGATAATTGTCTTCAAAAAGATTATAAAACTGAGACGTCTGAACTTAGTTCAATTTTTACTGTATATCCTAGATGACTTTGCACACCGCATTGTAGTACACCAATTGCACATTTCATTAATGTGCAATAAGCTTTTCTCTAGTTGCAAAACCCATTCTTATCCCATTTAAACTCTGATAACTTATTTCTATCCTGAGAAAAAATAAATATTATACTTACTGCGATTGCCATATTGAAATGTGTACATTATATAAGTAAAAATTGTAATCAAATCTAATAAAAGTGACTAGGCACTTTTTTCATTTTCTTTTATCTACAAGTTTTATAATGATACCTTTTCTCGTCTCATCACATTTTCATTAATCTTTATATAGAAATTGTTGATTGGGTTTTAGCATTTATCATGAATTGAATCATTTCTTGGGTTATTCCTATTCTTATATATATTCTTCAGGATCTTGATAAATTGATTTGCTAAATTATTTTAAAGAACTCAATTCAGTCCCTCTCTTGAATTTGACTGAGTGTTTGGTTAACATCTCGTATACTTATGCAGTTATGAAACTTTGAAATTTTATACTAAAAAGGAGATACTTGATTTCCTGGACTTTCCTATGCTTGAACCACATAAAAAAAAAATTCTAAATATGCAAATGGTTTGCAAGTTTGAGGTGCAATGCATTCCTGTACTATTGGAAACTGTTCTGCTTGTTCTCTGCATTCCACTTTGTAGAATATGATGTATTTTGCAAACAATGTTTTGTTTTTTTCTTTGGGTGCTGCTTTGTAAATTTACATGTAGAGTACAATTCACAATACCACTAATTTGGAATTTGGATCTTTCAGATTATTCCTGCAAGTGGTCTGGACCCATTTTTTTTTTATGATCCTTTGATAAAAAGACTCATTATTCTCTTCATAGAAAAGAGGAGGCAGAGCCAATAAAGATTGATTTTCTGATTCATCCTTAGAGTTGTATACTTCATTCAATAAATGTTTTTAATCTAATCCAGAGGAATTAATAGAAAAAACAAGGGTTAAATATTGCATAATGCTAAGGCTTAGGCTCATTGGAAGACACCTCAACTTGGAACACTTATAAATCCTTATTATGAGAAGCAAGGGAAGGTTTCCAAAACAATCAGGCAAGAATTCTAGGTTTGGAACATCCCATAATGTTAACTTCTTCAAGACAATCATATGTTGTAAGGCCTGATGCAAACCTTCCACATCTTTGCATCTTTCAATCTCCAAAGCAATTTGGGGCTAAACGACTTACTAAAGAAGGCAATGGGATGGCCGTTCTGAGATAAAATTGCACCCATGTCGACACCAGACGCATCAGGCTCCAAGGTGAACGGAAGGGAAAAATCTGGCAACGTTAAAATAGGGGTTGTGGTCAAGGCCTCCTTCAAGGCAGTGAAGGCCTGATGGGCTTCCTGGGACCACTCAAATGAGTCCTTCGTGGTCAATTTGTTCAATGGCGCCGTGATAGAGGCATATCCCCAAATAAACCTACGATAAAATGTTGTGAGGCCCAAGAAACTGCGCAAGGCTCTAGTGGATTATGGAGTAGGCCATTGTTGAATGGCTTGTATTTTGGACTCTACAGGTTCAACTCCTTGCGATGATACCACATGATCCTAATACTCAACCTGATTCTGAGCTAGGGAACACTTTGACAATTTAAGAACGAATTATCCAGCCAGCAGGACCAGAAATGCCTTCCCCAAGTGACCCAAGTGCTCGTCTAATGTTCGACTGTAAATTAAGATATCATCAAAGAAGACGATGACAAAATGATGAAGATATGGTCGAAAGGTTGCATTCATAGTGGCCTAGAAAGAAGAAAAGGTGTTACATAGGTCGAATGGCATCACCTTGAACTCATAGTAACCATGATGAGTTTGAAAGGAAGTTTTACAGATATCGTCCTCATGCATGAGGATTTAACGGTACCCTTGTAGAAGGTCTAGCTTGGAATACCAGTTGGCACCTCCCAGTTCGTCCAGAAGTTCATCGATGGTGGGAATTAGGAAACTATCCTTGATCGTTATGGCATTCAATGCATGGTAGCCCACACAGAAGCGTCATGTGTCGTCATGCTTCTTAACCAGCAGAACAGGGGAGGAGAAAGGGCTGGTACTAGGGCGGATAAGTCCTTTCTGCAACATGAAGTCTACTTGGGCTTCAATCTCTTGTTTCTGAAAATGGGGGTACCGTTACAGCCGCACATTAACGGGTTCAGAATTGGGGATAAGGTGTATATGGTTGTTAGTGGGGCGTGAAGGTGGTAAGGACTGGGGTGGCTTAAATAGAGGTTCAAATTTGGTTAGGAGAGTCTAGATTTCTAGAAGAATTTGGGTAGAGGACGTTTGGGTCAAAGGAAGCTCTGTAGGGGTAATGGAAATGTGAAAATATGCATTGACGTCCTTTGTGTGGATGATGTGATGAAGTTGTGGTGGAGTAAGCATTTGAAGTGTAGAGTCAACTTCGCCTTTGAGCTCCACGAGATGGTCATCATGGAAAAACTGCATTGATAAGGCATTATAATCTATAAGTACATGGCCCAAAGACTTGAGCCCCTGAACTCCGAGAACCAAATTGGCGCCATGTAATGATAAGAGATGAATGTCAACAAGGAATATGATGCCCTGGACTTGAACGGGAACCACCTCGCAAAGAAAGTGGCACTGAAGGTATTGACCATTGTCCACCATAACTCGAAAGTGAGTGGTAACCCGTGACACGAGGCCCAACTGAGAAGCCAAGGACTCCTGGACAAAGTTGTGGGTGCTACCCCTATCAACTAAGATCACCACTTGGTGGTTGTTGGCAGAACCCAATAACCGCAATGTTTCTAGGGCCAAATGGCCCAACAATGAATGATAACTGATTTGGGCCTGGTCCAGGTCATGAGCGACAGGCGGGTCGGGTGGGTTTATATGATGGGAGTCCTCCTTAGTGTCGTCATCATCATCAACGATGATAAGGAAAACCCTAGAGGCGCATTTGTGGTCGCGGTGGAACTTCTCATCGTAATTGAAGCAAAGGTCGCACTCGTGCCGTGAAGCTAGTTCCTCCAGAGAAAGTGGTTTGAGCGGCACGGGTGAGTGAAGCCTCGAAGGAGTGGGTAACAATGGAGGAGGAAGTGTCGAAGAAGTGGGTAAAGGTGGAGAGCAAGGCACAGGGTTGACCCTACCGCGTGATGTTCGTCGCTGATCAAAGAGATTGTCCTCTTAAAGACAGGCTAGCCTCGCTGCCTGAACCAGCTTTAATGGTTGCAAGGCCTGGACCTCGGGACGGATTTCCGACGTGAGTCCAGAGATGAAACAGCTCAAAAGGAACGACGAAGGAAGACCAATAATGCGGTTAGCTAAGTCTTCAAACTCGGAGAGGTAGTTGTTAACAATGTTGCGTTGCGTGAGCTTGAACAAGACACCAATGGGGTCCTCATACTGAGATGCAGCGAATCGTGTTTAAAGGGATTGCAGGAAGACTGGCCAGGACGTGAGTTGACCATTATTGGTCATCCACTAAAACCAGGCCAGAGTGCAACCATCCATGTAGAACGAAGCAATGGTCAAGCACTTGTGTTCTGGAGTGGAGTGGTACTCAAAAAATTGGTTGATCTTGAAGATCCAACCGAGGGGGTCATTGCCATCAAAGCATGAACATCCAGTTTCATGCGATGTGAGTGCACGGAAGTTGCTGAAGAAGGAGGAGCAGTCGAAGAAGAAGGGGAAGAAGTAGCAGAGTCCTTGGTGGCTAAGCTATGGATCAGTTCATCAAGCTTGAGTGTCTGGTGTGGATGGATTCACTGAAGGATAAGTGGTTCAAAGTGAGCTTCACAATGGCATCCTCAAGCCTGTCAAAGGACACCTTTGAATGGGTGGATTCGGCCATGGAATAGGGACAACGAGAGCACCAAAATGTTAGGTTCTTCACTCACAACTTTGGACTTCGAGGGCCAGTACCTCTAGAAGTATAAAAGAAAAGATTAGAAGAGTGAAATTTCATTGATTGATTCTGCCTTATTAAATGTAATTGGTATTTATAATGGTATTGTACTAATAGAATTTATAATTTTGTGGTTACAAGGTGATAAAGATCCTAACAGGATGGGAATTGGCAGACAAGATGGTCTAAGGCAATGGCAGACAAAGTTGTTAGCTCATCACTATGCCATTAAACAAAATCCTTCAAGTATGTAGGGGTATTACTATGTCTCTTTGGCCTTGCTCGTGTTGTTGCTTGTATGTCATTATGCCTATCACAACCACTAGATGGAAGAAAAATAAACTATATATACACACTTTACTGACACGTTGAAATTTAAAATTTATTGTATTTTAAGGTGTTGCTTGAACCTCTAAGTCTAATTACTTCCATTTTAGGTGATTAATAGATTTCCGAACATGAATTGGCAGAATAACACAATTCGTGAATGCAATTTGTTACCTTATAAAGCTTTTGTTTATTTACGACTATAAATTTAGACTTCTGTTGTCATTTAGCATGTGGATCACATACATCACTATTTTAGAATGCCAACAAAAATTATCAAATATGCCAATATATTTAAAGGTGAACTCAGATATATACACACACAATTATTTTATTTTAAGAAACAACTGTACATGCATAGACTTTTCTCACATCATATTACTTATCATATCTACATTTTCTGTCTCTTCTATCTCCTTTTCTCAGTAGGTGTCAAATAACATTAAGTTTCCACTGATAATTTGGGTCAAATTCTACAACAACAACCCTCCTTGCCAATACTCTAGTGAAATTACCAACCTTGAGGATGCATAGAAGCAATGAACATCAGATATCCCAGCCAACAATATCTTCTTGGGGCTACCAGCTTCTCCTGAGGCTGCAGGCAGTGATTAGTGAATTCATTGTTGTGAATGATCTTACTTCCTAAGTGCTTCCAGCAATTAAGGGCTCTTCAAAATATGATGGTCAGAGTGGATACAGTTCTTCCATCAAGAGCCATGCCTAAAATATAAATGTATCTGAGGGCTTATTGGTATATGTAATTATGATATTTAATCTTGTAGTGGTGGTGTGCGATCAATATATATTGTTACATGTTTTGTGAACAAGTTTTTACCTGAACTATCCTTTGCTACTTGTGAATTATTTTGAGAAGCAGTCATATAATAGAAATTAAGAGATAAAATCATAAGTCACAAAATAATCTGAAGATATCAGAAATGAATTCTAACACCAATTGCACATTTCATTAATGTGCAAGGGCAAGAACATTTTCTCTAGTTGGAAAACTCACTCTGTTCCAATTTAAACTCTGATCACATCTTTCTACCCTGAAAAGAAACAAATGAAGTTTTTGTACAAAATCTATCCAGTGACGTTGTGTTAGTTTTAATTTATTTTTCGTTTATTTTTAACCCTATTGTGCATCTTCTTTCATCCAATGATTGATTGCAAATTCATTCGTAGTGTTTTTGTGCCAAACTGTTCGTACAGAATAACAAATCTCAATCTAAAAATAGAACTAATCACTTAATAAAATGTTAATATGATAATAATATCATTTCTTATGCGAATAGTGCCACGGGGAGTTAGAGAGATAAAAATGAATGAGACAAATGCTAGAATTTCACTCAATCAATCTGATCTACGTACACTGACTACAGCTTATATAATGGTTCATACCAGCTGTCAAATTCCTAATTCCTAACTGTCTACAATAAAAATAACTAACTGCAGCCTTACAAAAGTAACTAACTATCAACCACCATCATGCTGTGATATCATTTGTTCACTTTTCTTATGAAATCATCATGTTTTTATAATGATAACTGTTCTACATGTTTTATTATGATACCTGTTCTAATGGAATCATCGAACATTCATTATGGTTACTTCCTTTTAAAAAAAAGTCTATACTTTTTGTTTTGACAAAACAAAATCTATACCTAAGCATTCAAAATCATTTTATTTTCTATCTTCCTATTAAATGTTTTTTCTTCTATATTTTGGGTTTGATGTTAATATTTTATTTTAATTTTTTAAAGATTAATGGACATAATTTATTTAAATTGGAAACATTTATATAATAATAAAAGGTAATAAAATTATTATACATGCTAATATGTTAGTTTGTTAGTTTGTTATTAAAAAAAATATAAAATAACTTTATGCTCGTAATAAAATAAAAAAATCTTCTCAGCTTAATTTCTTTGTTGGTCTAAGGAATTTTTTACAATGTCAGTTGATAATATATTATTATGTATAAAATACTATAAATTATTATTAATTTAATTTTTAAGATAATTATTATAAAAATCAATATATTTATGATTAAATAATAATACATAAACTATTTTCTGAAATTTTAAACATGTAAAACTCCAACTTAAAATTTTATTTAAAAGAAATCAAATATATAATACCTGAATTAACTACCGTTAGTAATAATTAATATTTTCTTGAGACAAAAGAAAAGTGGCAAACTTTTAAACAACTCGTTTTATATTTTTTTTTCAGTATATATATATATATATATTCTTTATATTTGCTTTCTTGAGTGTGAGGCCATCGACGCAGTTTGAAATCATCTGCTCCTGCTCGTTTTTCTGTTCTGCACGTTGGTAATGTTTTTCTGTTTGTTTCCCAGGAAATTTTCGCTGAATATTTTCTTCATATTTTATTGCATTCAAATTTCAAAGCTTATCTTTGATTTTCTGAAAAGCAAAACGATACCCACATGTTATTTCCGGCTTTCATTTCTAGTCCTAATGCTTCTCGCTATACCCAGATAAGAAATGATTCAGTTGAAGTCCAATTTGACCATAATTATGCTAATTTTAAGGGAAAGATTAAATCTTTCCTTTCTTTTTTTAGTGGGTTATGAATTATTCGAATTTGCAGATTATGGTTTTGAACCTTCATAATTTCCCCTCATGTAATTTTCATTAGTGCAGGAACATTCTCTTCAGAAAAAGGGTGAATTTGTGTTTCTGTTATACCCTATTAAGTGAGGAATCATTTTTTGGCTTTTTGCCCCTAAAAAAATGGTGCAAGTTGTGTCATTGAGCACTCTGGCAACCTGTGGAAATAGCAGGTTATGTGGATCCTCACCATCTTGGATGGCACCCTTTGAGCCATACAAGAGATCCCAAATTACCTCTTCCAATGGCAGACACTTGGTTTGGAACAATTCTGTGCAGAGCTTGTTCTTAACAAGGCACAGTGATTTTAGGGCTGAAGCAGCATGGATGTTTAGAGGGGGAGAACAAGGGTTGGATGCGAGTTCGGAGCACAGCGAGAGCGCTAATGAGGATATCTTGATGTTCTTCTTTCAGCTCGACTTGGCCACAAGAGTGCAGGTCTGGCTGCTTTTACTCTTGTGTAAGAAGTTAAGTGGTGTAGGCCATGTTTCAAATTTATGGAAGAGTTCTTAATGCTTTATTTGTTTGGAACTTTTGAATGCCAGTACGCTTTAAATATGGAGCAGTATGACATTGCAAAGCAGCTGAGGAACAAACTTGCCGAGGTTAGATAAATCAGCTAATTATTCTGTTCTGGTATCCTATATGGCTATACCAAATTTTGTGGAATGTTTGCAAGGCTTACTTGAAGTATACTTCATGCTTTTCAGTTTATGTCAGTAATTTTATTTTATTTATTTTGTTTTTTGTCCCCCTTGAATTTGTGTGTATGAAACTAGTGGTTCCTCTATAGCTTGAAACAATAGCATGTGTATTAGTGTAAGAATGTATCTTTGTCTATATTTCTGTGTCTTTAAGTTATCTAAATTTTGTGGGATTGGAGCAGTGAATGACTTGCAGCTTGTTTGATAAATATTATTCTTGAAAGGTTGAAGAAGAGGTAATCAAGCAACAACAGTCAAAAAGGGGATTGTCTTCAAAAGGTGAAGCACAAGATAAAGCTATAAGTATTATACGTCTTCGGTTAGTTTTCTTTATCTTTTGTGTCAAGCTGACTTGTTCTTGATGAGTCACTGGCTTTTTCTTCGTTTTACATATGTGTGGGTCAACTTGAAAACTGACAGTGATTAATTCTGTTTCCCTTGCAGTTCAGACCTCCAGAAAGCTATTGAGAATGAGGATTATGCCTTGGCTGCTGAATTACGTGATGAAATTTCCAAACTTGAAGCAGAGTCTCTAGCTGCATCAGCTACAGCTTTGGCACATGAAAATGCTCAATATGCATTCCGCTTGGGGCAGAAAGTGAGACATAAAAAATTTGGTAAGTGGTTGAAACACCTTCTATTAATACGACAAATTATTATTAATTGCATTTCTAGTATGCAATGTGATCTAACAATAACAATTATGCTTATTGGTTGTACTCTGAAGCTTTTCAATAGAGCAAGTTATGATTCTGGAGCTATAATTGCCTAACCCAACTTGTAGGCTATGGAAATCTAAAATATCTATAGTGCAACACCTTGTAAATTTTTCGTATGGATGTACACTTTGATAATTTGAATATCTCAATTGCAGAGGATATGTTTCCCTTCACACTTCGAACATTTTGATTGCTTATTCCTTAATAAACATTGCAGGCTATAGAGCTGTGATCTGTGGAATGGATCCAGTATGCAGTGAATCAAGTTCATGGATGGAAAATGCACAAGTCAAAAAATTGTCTCGTGGTTCCGCTCAACCATTTTATCAGGTTTGATTAACTTCATTATACAAATTCCCATTGCATGAATTATTCTTTTTCTACAAGGTCAAATTTAATTTTGAATTAATTTATTTTGACTTTCTAATTCCAAAGAGCCCATTCATCTTGTACTCTTCAGTTCTTATTAATCATAGCAGTTCAACTTCAACCTGTAGAATAATAGATCCTGCAATACAAATACTGCATAGGAATTATTAATTAAGCAATAACATGTGGAAATTTTAATGCAAGAGATTTCACCACTAATTGTCAGCTCTCTGTTATTATAAGGTTGACTTTGATGGTCTCTGTTATCATTTGATAGGCTGCATCAAGTTGGTGGGAGGACGATGTGCTTCTTTAAATCGTTTCTCTTCAAACTGAGTGGACATTTTAGATAAAAACACCATTTTCATGATTACTTGCATGCAAGACAATGTGGTTGTTAGAAATGTATTTGTTGTTTGTTGATCTTTTGTCATATTAGTTTATTTTATTTTGTTAATGGTTGAACTGGCTATGGTTAAGAAGTGTGCTACTGCTGGCATTTAATTTGTTTCCTTTTTTATTGTCTAGGTTCTTGTTGATGTACATGCTGAACCAAATCTATTAGTGGCATATGGTAAAGCTTGATTACTTAATTCTGTAGGCTTATGTGTTTACTTACATTAGATTTAATGGTATTTACTACCACTCTTCCTCGTTGACAATTATTTTGTTATTCGTATTATATACTATACACTATATACTATTGCTTATCTATTCATTTCACTTACCAGCGGACTAACTGCTTTGATATGCATATTTTCTGTTGTATCACTATGGATTTCCATTATGTTCTTGGTTTCTTGCTGAAGACAAATAACTTTCAGATTGATTTTTCTCTTTTTATTTTTTGCAGTTCCAGAGGAGAATCTTTTAACACCTGATAAACCAGACACTGTGAGTAAATAGATCTATACTTGAAAGACATGCACTATGCTATTATTTCTATGATTCTATCATTTAATTTGCGCTTTTATTGGTGTCCAGGGAAGATTCGATCATCCCTACATCTCTTTTCTATTCTATGGAATGGATTCAGCAGGAGATTTCATCCCAATCAAGCAACTAAGGGAGAAGTACAATAAACCAAGGCATGAAATACCCATTGACCCACCAAATGATGAATGAAGATGGAGGCAAAGCTTAAATTACCCATGTGAGACTATATGCACTGTTCAATTGGGTTGCGGATTGAGAGGTTGAAATTAAAAGTCTTCTGACAATATATTCGATGAATCAGTTGATTGGCTTTGCAGGAAACTTAAAAAGACAGAAAACATTCCTTGTGTCGCATGCACAATGATGATCGATTGCCTTCCTGTGTGATCACTCACATTGTCGAATGTTATATTCTGTTGTATGAGTTTTCATTTTTCATGCACATATCATTGTCGTGAAGATACTGATTACCTACCTAACCTACCTTGTATACATGTAATTATATATTTATGCGATTTTTAGTTGGATGAATAGTAATGAGTTCACGTTTGTGAACTATTTGGAGGCATTTTCATTGTGTTTTTCCTTGGTAGTTTACAAACCCCTTAAGATTTCTAAGATGGGATCATTATACAGAAATATTACCTTTGAGAGATCTTAGGTCTCAGATCAACGAATCCAACCTTTGAGAGATTTTTGTTTACGAACATGACTACCAATCAAAGGAATCCAATTTTTTTTTCTGTTCCCGCGAGCTTCATGCTCTTCTTTCCCCTTCCCCTATTTCGCTCCCTTGATCCTTCCCTATCTTTCTCTTCACTCTCCTCACTCCATTTCCTTCTCCCTCATCATCCCACATTATTTTCAACCAAAACCCGAACACAAAAACTAGAAAAAAAAAAACAGAAAAACAAAACATGACATTGTACATGCCGCTGTTCAGGTCATGTTCTACCTTAAGGTACCTCACCCAACTCCACGCCCACCTCGTCGTCACTGGCCTCCACAGCGACCCACTTGCCTCCACCAAGCTCCTCGAGTCCTACGCCCAAATGGGTTCTCTCCAATCATCAAGACTCGTTTTTGAAACCCACCCATCATCCGATTCCTTCATGTTCGGCGTCCTCGTCAAGTGTTACCTCTGGCACTACTTGTTTGACCAAGTGGTTTTGCTTTACCACCACCACACTCAAAATGGTTCACGCCTCACCCAAAACTGCACCTTCCTCTACCCTTCTGTTCTGAAAGCTGTTTCTGTGGTTTCTGACTTGGTTGCTGGCAGGAAATTGCATGGAAGGATAGTTAGGTCCGGGCTTGACATTGATCATGTCATTGGCACTTCGTTGTTTGAGTGGTGCTCGCAAGGTGTTTGATGAAATGCGTGAGGGATTTGGTTTCATGGAGTTCGGTTGTCACGTGTTATGTTGAGAATGGACGACCGGGAGAAGGGTTGGAGATGTTGCCTTGGATGGTTTCTGAGGGGATTGTACCAGACTCGGTTACGATGCTTGGCATAGCTGAGGCAGGTGATAAAGTTGGTTGTTTGAGGGTGGTGAGGTCAGTGCATGGATATGTGATCAGGAAAGAGATGGCTGGTGATGCAAGTGTGAGGAACTCCCTTATTGTTATGTACAGTCAGTGTGGTTACTTGCGTGGAGCAAAAGGGGTGTTTGAAAGTGTTGCTGATCAAAGTACTGCTTGTTGGACTTCAATGATTTCGTCTTGTAATCAAAACGGACGCTTTGAGGAGGCTATTGATGCTTTTAAGAAAATGCAGGAATCGGAAGTGGAAGTTAATGAAGTGACGATGATTAGTGTTCTTTGTTGCTGTGCTAGGTTAGGCTGCTTGAAAGAGGGGAAGTCAGTTCATTGCTTTATTTTGAGGAGAGAAATGGATGGTGCTGATCTTGATCTAGGGCCTGCGCTCATGCATTTCTATTCTGCGTGTTGGAAAATAAGCAGTTGTGAAAAGATTCTTTGTTTAATTGGAAACAGCACTGTTGTATCATGGAACACACTCATACCAATTTATGCGCTGGAAGGTTTGAACGAGGAGGCCATGGTTCTCTTTGCATGTATGTTGGAAAAGGGGCTAATGCTTGATTCATTTAGTCTTTGCATGTATGCTGGTTCAATACGATTTGGACAGCAGATACACGGCCATGTCACGAAAAGAGGCTTCGTGGATGAATTTGTTCAGAACTCCTTGATGGATATGTATTCAAAATGTGGTTTTGTGGATTTGGCATACACAATTTTTGAAAAGATGAAGGAGAAAAGCATGGTGACATGGAACTGTATGATTTGTGGGTTTTCTCAGAATGGCATTTCAGTAGAAGCACTCAAGTTATTTGATGAGGTGACTCAATTGTCTGGACATTAATGAAGTGACCTTCTTAAGTGCAACTCAAGTTTGCTCCAATTCAGGTTATTTTGAGAAAGGAAAATGGATTCACCATAAGCTCATTGTCTCTGGTTTGCAGAAGGATCTTTACATTGATACATCTCTGGTTGACATGTATGCCAAATGTGGAGACCTTAAAACGGCTCAAGGTGTTTTCAATAGCAAGTCGAAGAAAAGTGTGGTGTCATGGAATGCCATGATTGCTGCATATGGCATACATGGTCAAATAACTTTTGCCACCACCCTCTTTAGTAAAATGGTAGAGTCACATATTAAACCAAACGAGGTAACCTTCATAAATATCTTATCTGCCTGTAGGCATGTCGGATCAGTGGAAGAAGGGAAGTTCTATTTTAACTCAATGAGGGATTATGACATGTAAATCGTGCAGGTTTTGATGATATCAAAAAGAATTTGTTTGATAATGAGTGTCATCATCAAAAAGGGGAGAATGTGAATCATGCATGTTTTGATGATGTTGAAAAGAAATCATTTGATAATATGATTGTCATCATCAAAAAGGAGAAGAATGTGAATGTGTGTATACATGATTTTGATTATGTCAAAGAAGAATCAAACAAGGTTGCTTCAAAGGATAAGCATTGTTTCAAGATTAATACAAGATTGTTTCAACAAACAAAGTCTTGTTTCAAGATTCACTAAAGATCAAGTCTTGCCTCAAAACAAAGTGTTTCCAAAACATGCAAAGCTTTGGTAATCGATTATCATAAGACAAGTTTGAAAAATAGCTATTTAAAAGGGTTTTGAATTTAAAATTTGAACCTATAATAGATTACTAGATGTTTGTAATCGATTACCAGCAACAGAACTCTTGAAATTCAAATTCAAAAGTCATGACCCTTCAAAATATACATGTGTAATCGATTACCAGAAACATGTAATCGATTATCTGTGAAGAATTTCACAAAAAGTTTTTTGAAAAGACACATCTCTTCAAACCATTTTGAAAAGACACGAAGGGCTTATATATATATGTGTGTCTAACTTCAAAAAGCACAAGAGAGATTTTCTAAGAGAACTTCATTGTCAAATGCTCTCTCAACAACTCTTGGGCAAACACTTGCAAATTTATTAAGAGTTCATAGAACTTCAATTGTAATATCCTTTTCTTAAAGAGAGAATTTTTTTTTTCTTCTTCTTAATCAAAGAGATTAATTAAGGGACCGAGGGTCTCTTAAGTTGTAAGGATTCCTGAACACAAGGGATGGGTTGTCCCTGTGTGGTTCAGACTTTGTGAAAGGATTTTACAAAGAGAATGAAAATTCTCAAGTGGGTTGCTTGAGGACTGGACGTAGCCACGGGGAGTGGCTGAACCAGTATAAATCGAATTTGCATTTCTCTTTCCTTATCTCATTTATTTTATTGCAATCAATTTTGTCTTGCATGTTTAAAGAACATTATTAAATTGATTGTTGTTTTTTCTTCTATATTCTGAGTCTATCATTTAGAAGGGGGTTAAAAGTTTGTTAGTGGGAAATTAATTCACCCCTTCTTAAGTTATTGAGGCCACTTGGTCCAACATGGCATAGTGTTTAATGCAGAACATTTTGCCTCTATAGTTGATCTTATAAGCCATGTTGGCAATATCGGTGGAGCTTATGAGATAATTAAGTCGGCATGTCAGCCTATAGATGCTAGCATATGGGGTGCTCTGCTTAATGGGTGTAGAATACATGGGAGGATGGACTTCATTCAAAACATACATAAAGAACTTAGAGAAATAAGAACAGATGATACAAGATACTACACTTTGTTATATAACATATATGCTGAAGGAGGAAACTAGTATGAATCCAGAAAGGTGAGATGAAGGATGGAAGGAATGGGCCTAAAGAAGGTCCTTCGGTTCGGTTCAATTGAGATAGATGAGAAAATCTACATGTCGAAGGAAACAAGAAATTAAATAGATTCATTTTGATTTAACCATTGTAAAAGGAAACACATCCTACTCAATAGATACCTTAATAGTGTATTTGGATGGAGCAATTCAATAGGGGAATTCATTTTTTCAAGGAATTTAAAATGATCCATGATAAAATAGCATGTTTGGATATAATATTTGAAAGGAGATTTAATTTTTGATATTTTTAGGAATTATTTTGATTGACTAAAACCGTGGGATTTCAAATTCTCTCAAAAAATATAGAATTTGAAATTCTTTTTTCGGAGATGCTCACTCTAACTCACAACGTTTGCTCGCGACTCATTCTCACTCAACACTCGCAACTACGGGTGACCAAAGTTTTTACAACCGACATCGACATAAGTTGTTTTTCACTGACGTTGGCCAAGGTTTTTTCGATCAAATTTTTTTTGTATGATGTCAACCAAAGCTATTTTTTGCCGATACTGGCTAAGATTTTCTTTAGATGATGTTGGTTAGGGTTATTTTCTCACTGACATCGGTCATGAGAATTTTTTGCTGACGTCGCCCAAGGATTTGTTTTGCCATTATCATCCAGGTTTTTTCAGTTGATGTTGACCAATGATTTTTTTTTGCCGACGTTGACTAGATGTTTTCTACTGACATCGGTCATGATTAACTTTTGAGTAGAGACCTGCTAGGGTTTTAATGCCGACGCCAACTAGGTTTTTCCAGCCAACATCAACCAAAGTTATTTTTAAGCCACTGTCAGCTAGGGTTATTTTTCAGCCGATGTTAGCTAAGGTGTTTTGGCTGACGTCAACTAGATTTTCTTAGCCAACGTCGATTAGGATTTTTTTTGCTGACATCGACTAGGATTTTCTGGCTGACATCAGCCAAAGCTATTTCTTAACCACATTAGCTAGGTTTTTTGGTTGATGTTGGTTATGATTTTTTCTGCTAACACTAGCTAGGTATTTTTGACCGACATCGAACATGACTATTTTTAATTGATATCGACTAGGTTCTTACAGTTGACATCCACTGAAGTTTTTTCGGTCGACATCGGTCAAAGTTATTTTATAGCCAACATCAGCCAAGACTATTTTATAACCGATGTTGGGTAGGATTTTTTGTCCGACATTGGTCAGGGCTATTTTTTAGTCAACTTCGACTAGGGATTTTTCAACTAACGTTGACCAATGATGTTTTTCGGCCAACATCAGATAGGTTCTATTGGTCGGCATCGACCAAGCTATTTTTTAGTCGATATTTGGTATATTTTTTTGTCAACGCCTGCTATGATTTTTTAGGCCGACGTTGGCTAAAAATAGTCTTGGTCAATGTTGTTCGAAAAGACCCTAGCCGATGTCGACCAAAAAAACCCTAACCGACGTTGATAAAAAAAACCTAGCCAACATCGGCTAAAAAATAGACTCAACCAACGTTAGTCGAAAAATAGTCCCGGCTGACGTCAATTAACAAACATTCCTAACATACTTTGACAAAAAAACCATATTTGATGTCGACCAAAAAATAGCCTTAGTTGATGTCAGTTTTAAAACATCATTAGTTGTGGTCAAGCAAAACAACCCTAGTTAAAATTATCAATATTTTGTATTTTTAAATTATTAAAAATTAAAAAATATTTTTTAATTAATATTTCAAAATTAGATTGTGTTTGTTTTCTATAAAGTTTAATATTAAAATTTCATCTATTTAAAATATAAAATTGAAATTTTGCATATGGAGGAAATAGAATTGCCTTATCCAAACAAAGAATTTAAAATTGAAGAAATATGAATTGATTTATTCAAACAAAGAATTTGAAAAATGAAAGAAATTAAAATGAAAGCAATTTAAATTCTAGGCATTTCAAATTTCCTGGAATTTTGAAATTCCTAATCCAAACACAAGGTAAATGTATTAGCAAACACGAAAAGACCACTTTTAAAAAATGATCAAAGTCGAGTCAAAAGAGTATGCAAATAAAGCATCATCAACAAATCTAAACCCTAACAGATGTCATGTGGACAATAAAGACTTATTTCTTTTGCACCATCACATTTTAATTGACATAAACAAAGGGAAAAAAGGTGTTCAAATGCAATGTCATCAAATACGAACATATGAGTAGGTTGAAAAAACACAATGAAGTACCTTATGAAGTCGGTGTTAATCTTCAGCAAGTCGTTGCCATTCTCCTTCAAATGACAACTACAAACGAACTGCCATTGTCTGCTGACACGTTGTCACTGGCAATGCAAAGGGCGGGAAAAAGGAACAACAGGGCTTCTCTCTCCATGATAAAAAATGGTAACAAGAAATCAATGAATGGTAAGTTCAAGAGGTAAATAAAAAAAAAAACCTGACAAATTAGTCTTCTGACCTACCTTGGCACATGCAACTCACATATGCCATGTGGATTTACCTTGTCATCAACAATGTGTCACGCTACCATCGACATTAATGAAAATAATACATAGTTAATGATTAGATTAATTTGTTGAAACATTTGCACATACTAAATTGTTCATTTAAAAAATATAGGAATTAAATTGTCAATGTGTGCATAATTTAGGGACTAAGTTGGTTAATATTGGTACATCATATGTTAATGTTGGAGTTTTTTTCAATAATATTCAGTTTGCCTATAAAAAATAAATTTAAATAAAATATATTTGTTCTTTCTACCTCCCTTTTTGTTATATTTTTTTGTCTTAACCCTCCAGTTCATCAGGGAAAAATGACTCTGACTGATCTAAAGTTCTATTAGGAAGTAAGTAAAGTCTAATAAAAAATTATTTTCACCAAAGATTAAACTCAAACAATTCAACCTTAACTTCCGCATAGTAATTACTTGTGTCCAATCACTTGGTTTTCCTCTTTGTTATATAAAATTTCATATGAAACTTTTAGAGTGTAGATAAGAGATAGAAAAAACGACAAATGTGATAGGTGATCATAAGATAAAAAAAATAGTTGAAAGATATGAACAATTGAACACTCAATTTCTAGAAGAGTATATGGGATGTGAATGTGGCTCCAAAGTGTAGGAATCTGGTGTGAAGGATTTGCAAAGGTATAGTCCCTATCAGGAAGAAGCTTCAAAGGAAAATGCATGATCTTGATATGATTTGTCCTTGTTGTAGAGAGATATGCCCCTTGTGGTTTGCGAGCCAATTGGGGTGATGGGAAACCAACAAATCTCTTTCAATAGATGGTTGGCTATGTGTTTCGAAGCAAAAGATATGGGATTCATGCAACATATTTTTGGTATGTTATGGTCCATATGGAGGAGGCAAAATGACTGGTTATTCCATTAAAAGAGAACTCCTCCTATGGAGTTGGTCCTGGAAAGGGTTTTGGGTTATCTTCCTTGACAACACTAATGGCAACAACAAAAATTCAACTCAACATAGTTCAAACCCAACACAAAAATGTAATGTAATTGCATGAAGAACATGATCTATCTCCCACTACATCATCAAAAGTGGATGTTAGCTCCCTATAAAATACCCTATCTCTAATGTTGAAAACATCTTTGCATTCCTACTTAGTTTTGTTTCCTCCTTATGAAAATGGGTTAATATAATGTTAAATCTTGACAAGAATACAATATTATGCATATATAAGTTTAGATAAAATATTTATTAACATTTATAATTTATTATTAGGATAATTTATTTTCTAAATAATTCGAATTTGGATTATGTATACAAGAAATAATATTATTGAGTCACCATGACATTAGTGTAGAGTTTCCACCAAACAATTTTTTATATTTGATTGAGTGGATATAACTTGCCTAATTAATGTTTCTTTAAATTAACTTGAAAATTTTTTTTTCTTAATGAATTTTTATTGCTTGACTATTCAATTGATAGTTATTAAGAATAACATTTTTTATTGAGTTAGTTGTCACCTTTCAAGGATGAATGATTGTATGCATTCTATTTAAGGAATTGGAGGATGAATATTTTCATTTAGAATGGAGTATATTATTCTAGAGCATGTTTACATTTGAATAACATATGAGATACTTACATCTAGGATTGAAAAGATAATTAGATGTCATTACACATACAAATAAAGATGAGTTCGTAGAATATACATTTAGTGAATGTAGTACATAGAGTTAGGTATTCAGGGTACTTTTAATGATATGCATATCATTTTTATAGACTTAATCCGTGGATATCATGGTTCATATCATGGCAACTGCCGAGAACAAATGATTTTTGTGAACAAATTCTTAAACTTGGTTCGATCACGTAGTAATCACTTAAGTTCTTGGTTTTAATTATACCATTTATGTAAAATTAATGTAAAATTAGCTCTCATGTGTTATCTTAACACAGACAAGATCTGTATTCATTTTATATACTTCTTTGTTCCCTTCATTTCCAAAAATTGGATTGAACTGATTTGAAGCTTAGAAATTTAGGGATATTTTTTTGATTTGGACAGAACCAAATTTGCAACATATCTAGAGGAGAATAACATAACTTGATTAAAAATGACTAATATCATTTGATTGAACACTAATTTGATGTTGATTTTGCCACAACAATACTTCAGCAAGGGAAAAAAGTACAAATAAATGATAAATTAAAATAAAAAATAAATGTTCTAGTTATAAAAAATAACATGGTAAAAAACAATCCCCTTAGAAACTAAAATATACCCTAACAAATAAAGTATTATGCATCTATTAGGGAAATTTAGTTTAATAATATTACGATTTGATTCTGACGAGTTTTTAGGATTGTAACATCGAACAGAAAATGTAACACAACAATGTATTATGTGTTTACTTTCGAACAATACTAAATATGAATTAGATTTTAGGTAAGAGTTGGAAAAAAAATGTCTCACATGAGTTTTTCAAAATGGCTACTTGGTTAACAGGTCATTCTCATTGTCTTGATTTTATCCTATGCCAACAAAAGAGAGAAAGAAAATAAGAAAAAAAATAAATTTTAAATTTTTTTATTTAACTAAAGAAATTAAGAACAAAAGGATAAAATTTTGGTTTAAAATATAATATTATTTTTGAACTCTCCTCATTCTTAATTAATGTTTTCTATTTTCTCATTTTCTCTAGCATCTTCCAATCAAACGATAGTTTGAATATTTTTTACAGACTTAATTATACCTTTAATCTATATACTTTAACCTTATGTAATTTTATTCCTATTAAATTTAATTACTCACATTTAATTTTTTAATTTATCAATTATTTAAATTTAGATGTAATAGATGTATAATTTATAATCAATTTGTATAGATTCCAAAAAGTCAATAATATTTCTTATAACAATCAAATGAATAATAATTATATTAAAAGATAAGTGTTGTGTTTTGTGTGTTGGTAATTAGTTAATGATTTGGTCAACTAGGAAGATTCGACAGCACACAAAGCAGAAAGAAAAGGGTGGGTGTGGGGTGGAAAAGGACAAAGTAGCAGCAGATCACTGAAATGTGATATGAATTATGATGATAAGTTAGGTGTGTGTGCTTTGGGGAATGACAAGAAAAGTACCTTTCTTTGGAGAGAGAAAGAGATACCCAAAAACAAGAAGTTATGTTATTTTTATGGTAAGAAAATAAAGTACCAACAACAACAAGAACGAAACAGAGACATAGCCAATCAGATCCCAGCATTCGTGATTCGTGTTTTCTCTCTCCAAAAACGCATCTTTAATCCTGCGACTGCTGCTGTGTAGGTACGACACACACCCCAATATCTGATCTTGTTCTTCCCTCTGTCTCTCTCTTCTATGTATGTATCATGTGTCCCGCACAACATCAATAATATTAATACTATTATATTATTCCATTGCTTCTTCCCACTAGTGTCTCATATACTATCAAGTTGATATGAGTAAACTCTTCCCTTAATGCTTTTGTCATTTTAAAATTTAATTTTATGATAATTTTTAATTAGTTTATTGTATTATTTGTATAGAGTTTTACGATAATAATATACTGAAAATAATTTTTTTATCTTCTCATTTTATTTTTCATTTGATGTTAGAAAATCGATTATGATTCTATAATTAAATTTATATAAATTTTTATGTTTAATTTTACGTTGGTGAAGAGTTTAGAATTGATTATGAATATAAAATTTATTATAAATCACAGGAAGTTTGAGTAGTTATTTAAAATTATTTTAATTCAAAATTAATTTTAGATTCAGAATCAATTTTAAATTTTTGTTCAACTCAAAATTAAACATGTAAAAATATATTAAAAATTAATTATGAACTCATAATTAATTTCTCAACATCGAACCAAACTTATACACTCTATGTTGAATCCAAAATTTTATAATTTTACTACTGATTTTATATTTTATTTTAAAAAAACTTAGATTTTATATTAAAAACATTTGAACATAAATCACATAGTTCAAACTCAATTTTATCAAAATTAGATCAAATATACACTTAATCTCGGTGAAAGTTGAAAATGATAAGACTTTTTCTCCTTTTTTTTCTAATTTATGTACATAAATATCTAAATTGTACTTGCACATATATGAAAGTCTAATTCAATTTAAAGAGTGTTGAACTTGGACACACTCACACACTTGTATAATACGTGACAAAATAATGAAGACATAAATCTCTGCTTTATTATTGACCAACAGGCATAACACAATATAATAAGGGTGGTCATATGAACATACAAGACACATATCATGTCTTTGATTCATGTAAACGGTTTTAAAAATTGCATTTTTTTTTACTGAACATTTCTTAGCTAAAATATAGGAATTTTGATTTTTTTTAAATGGGAAGACGAGTTTGAAAAATATTGATTTATTGTTAAAAGTTAATTGGAAAATACAATGCTTTTAACTTCATAACTTCAACAAAAAGTTGAAGCAGTAAAGTGGTGTAAAAAAGATTAATCAGTTGAGAAATGCTAGAAGTATTAGAAATTTATACGAGTCTCTTGTCCTAAATCAATAATCAATAAGTGAATACATTTATAAAACTGTTGTTGATAGAAATGTATAAATAAACTATGCTCGCTAAATAAAAATAGTATACAGTATATACCTTCTCTCATCCAACAAATATTTTATTTATTTATGAACTTATGAATTGATTTTATTAGTTTAATTGTGCAAACTTAGCGTCATAAATAATCTCAATTATCCCTTTGTGAATTTGATCACAAATCTACTAAACGTGGGTTTGAGAATTTTGGTTAGAATTAATTATTTCTTAGAACTAACGAAGCGATCAAAAAAACTTATCTAATGAGAAATACATTGATTCAAACACAAAAAGTAATTGACCTTAAGTGCTAAGAAAGGTGTGACAGCATAATCTTAAACAAAAAATTATTATTACATATATATTTTTGTACCTTTCTCTTTACATTGTTCTTTTGAGAGAGAATTTTCTTTACCTCCAAAGATAAAAACACAAAGGAAAAAAAATTAGAAAAGTGATGCGTAGACAATTTAAAATGTCAAAAATTCATTTTCTCTCCTAAACCTAATAAGTCGTCAGTGTCATCTTTCTTCCCCTTAGAACATATCTCTTTTCCAAAACTATCATTTATAAAAAAAATAAAAATATTATCGTTTATATCAAAATATATAATTAAGTTTTATTTTTTATGATAATATTCTTTATAATAATTGAGACATGATTATAAAAAATCAACACCGTCCAAGAAAAAATACCAAATTAAATTGTGGTCATGATAAAATTTAAATCAATAATTGCAGAAAAAATATAATAATGAATTTCTTCTTCTTCTTTTTTGTATACAAGAGAGTGTCTCTTGTCCCTTTCATGTGTCTATGACGACTATTCCAATCTAACTTATTTTAATTAAAAATATTATACTGTTCCTTTACCAATCAAACAAATTAGTTTAAAAAATATCTTATCAAATATAAATGATAATAGACACATTAGAAAAACAATATGCACTTCTGTGAACAATTCTGTTTGGCTTTGGCATCTTGTCTTCTTTACTCTTCCTTTCTTGTCTTTACCATGTGAACAAACCTGGTAAGTAGCAGGTCATGAAACGAATCAACCAAGACCACGCAACAACCTTTGCTTTTCTTATTTCTATTTTTTGAGTTAAAGAGAGAAAAGTAAAAGAAAGAAAAGATGATCATTTTCCTTCATCCAAATGACTTTTCCTAATACGGCCAGGGGTAGACAAGCATGCCTTTATTTTGGTTTTTCTGTAAAAGGTTCACTTCAATTCAATTATCTTGTTTTATTGACTCACATTGTTGTACAGTAAAAAATAGTTGCACTACTTTTACCTTTTTTACTCTGATTATAAAATGTAATTTTATGTGTGTATGCATTCAACGAGAGTATTCTCTAATCAATAGTTCCATACTTTTTTTTTTAATAGAAATCACTCAAATTGATGTGATTGATCATATTGAGTGAAACTTAAAATAAATTTTAAGAGACTTTTTACTTTAAATCAAAAAACTATATTCAGGTATTTTTGTTATGGTCTTTTTACTTTATAAAAATAATAGCAAATAATATTTTATTGTTGGACTTAAAACTTAAGTGACCAAAATTAACTTAAGTTTTAGTAGCCTTACCTTTGTACTAGCCGTGAAATTGATTGTCTCAATAATTTGCCAAGTGTGATGAACTTTATTGATAAAATATTGTTTATCTTTAGTAATAGATTTTTATTTTCAAAGAATGTCAAACCCTTGGCAACAAGACTACAGGAAAAAATACAAAAATAATGTAAAAGCAATATTTACTGTTCTATTTACACATGACATGAAATTGATTCAAACATACTTAATATACGTTAAATTAATTTTTTAGTCTTCTAATTTATTATTTAACTTCAATTTAATCTTAAAAAAAAATTGGATTCAATTTGATTTTTTAATTTTTAAAATCGATTCAATTTGATGTTCTAATTTTTTTTTCAATTTAATCTTCTAATTTTTAAAATCAATTTTTTGGAAAGAAATATGTATTTTGTGACGGTTTAAAATCACTTAATAACGATTTTGAATCGTCACAAAGTGTGATTTCTAACAATTTAGTATGAAGGACCAAATTGAATCTATTTAAAAAATTAGAGGATCAAATTAAACCTAAAAAATTAAAGGATCAAATTAAATTTAAAAAATAAATTAAAAGACTAAAAACTAATTTAATCCTTAGTTTATCCCCTTTACATATAAATTAATTTTAATCGGGATTGACTCTAGGAGGAATTAGTCTCTTACAATGTCATAAATTAAGATTAACTCTTACTAAAATATATTCACATTCAATCCTCCGTCGTAATTTGAATATAATTGTCTTTGAAGGGAGATATCTACATAAAAACAACAAACACACTTAATTTATACCCTTTACATATTTGTTTTATTTTTATCTTTCTTTTTTAAGAGAAACAAAGTTATAGCATTTCCTTCATAATCAGAGAATCAATACGAGTAGGGTATTGTTAAAAACTTGGATACAAAGATGAAATCTTGATGCCCTTGCAAGAGAAAGAGCAACATGATTGATTTGTCTCCTCACAAAACTCACTTTAGAGTTTGAAAAAGATGAGAGTTTAACTCTAGATTTAGCTAATAAAACGTTGAGATCAAATATTCCAGGTGCATTGCTATTGAGGCTATGTACAGTTTTATTTGCATCTTATGTCACTGAAAGGGGTGCTTGTTAATTAGACTAGATAGGTTTTCAAGAAGAAGAAAAAAACCCATCTTTATTTTTAATAATTAGGAGTGCTTGTTAATTAGATAGGTTTTCAGGAACGCGCATGAGTAAATTAATGAACCTCTTTGTCAAACATTCTCTGGGAGAAGATGAATTAAATTTACTGGGGTTTAATTTAATGAAGGTACCTCCAATAAATTGGTTTGATTACCGAATAGCCTTTCAATGTTACCATCTAGGACAAATTGGTCAGAAGCCATCTTAACCTCAAAGATGGACTTATTTTATATATATATATATCCTCAGCATTTTTTGCGCTAAAATTGTTAGTATTTTAGTACTTTTTTAACCAACCAACGTGCAACAAAGTTAAGAAACTATTCATGTATCACACTGCAGGGAGCATTGTTTTCAGAGTAACGCAGAGGGACAGGTACATTGCACTACCCCACATACTCCACAGTTTAATAATTTACTTATGTGCGTTCCTGAAGCTATGTGATAAGCCTGAGACACTCCAACATTGATGAGAGACAAGTTTGATCAATAGCTCCAAAAGGACCATAGAGAAGAGAAAATCCTGCACATGCTTTAAGAAAAGAAAACCACTAGAATAATAGGGATTGCCATATAATGGGAGGGGGGGAGAATTATACATATTTAACATCAATGTGATTCCTTGATAATTACAAAATAGATGGTAGAAAATCTTAAATTACTCTACAAAATGAGATGTGATTATGGACAACAATATGACCATATATTTCCATAACAAAAGAACATATATAATACTATAATGTAAGCTAATAAAAGTCCTACTAGATGAAGGACCAACTCATGCAGCTAAGCATAAAATCATTAATAAAAATCCTAGAAAGTGAGCAATGAATTGAAGGAACACTGGTATATATCTCAACAGTTCTATAAAGAGATAAAAAAAAAAAAAAAAAAAAAAACTGGTATATATCTCAACAGTTCTATAAAGAGATAATGAGAAGAAATCATGCAACATTATTTAAGAATAATACAAGCTGGTACCACCACCCCAAAGACTGACAAATCAAGCATATACCCAAATACGGGTTGAAGAAATTTACAAGAGAAATCCACATGCCTGAGAACATCATTGTTCCATTAATTCAAAAACCGGCCCTGCTTACCTCTATAAATTCTCATCTAAAAATTTTAAGCCTCTTATGGTGATTAGGTTAACTGGATCAACGGAGGGTTACCAGCCGGGCACCTCTGTCGGCGGGGCCTTCTGGTTGTCTTGCCCCAACTTGTTAGGCTTCTATCCTCCAATCCAACTTCAATATTGTTAAGCTGCTGGATCAGGGGGGTGCTAGTTTCATTGGTTGCCACCAGTGTCAGGGGAGACGGGGCAACTTGCACCCGTCGCCTCCCCCTGCCACCACCATTCCTAGATGAGCTTCTCCTAGTTAATCCTGAATTCCATTGATAACCTGTTGCTCTCATAAGCCCTCCAAATGTCTGAAGATCTTCTGTCACTTCATGCCTCGACAATGATGCAAGGCCTGGAAGGATGTCCCTTTGGAAGTCCCTCCGCTGCCTCGCTCTCCTTGCTGGCCCTTTTCGTGTCCGAGTTGGTAACAAAGTAGTTGTTTCTTCCAATTTGAAGTTTTCAGGGAGAAGAGGCTTGGGCATGTAGTCTTCTTCCTTGGTCTCCGGCATGTTCAATGTCATTGCCTCAAAGTAATCCATTCCTTCAGAGGAATGCCCCTCGTTGTCCTCGCCATCTTTTTCCCTTGAAACATCACAGTTTCCCTCTACATTATCTTTGCATGAGGAAACAACATCTGCAAACCAATTTAGCAGGTCCACCTTTGGACTTTCTGATGGACTTTTGCTGATCACACAATCATCCCCTTGATCACAGGTAAGAGATGACAGGACAACAATTGCCTCTGCTGCATTTGTCATAAGTTCATCCTTTGCTAGTTCAACTGTGTCTTGTGGGACTTGCAGTGATGCTAGAGAAGTTTCAAGCAGCTTTTCTTCAAGAACAGCATCCTCTTCTGTCTCGGGAAGAGCAGGGGCTTCCAAATCTATTTGTGCCTTCATTTTTACATTGTCACTTGGTATAGTTGTGAAAGATCCTTCGTCCTCACTCATACTCAAGTTCAGATCAATTTGATTTCTAGAGTCTGCTTCTGTTGTAGGAGACCTTGTCTTACCAACAGCAGTTTCAGTGAATGCTTCTTTGTCCAACTCAACGACAGCAGCATCACAAGGCAAGTTCATATCAAATATCCGTTTTTTCTTATTTCCCGCTGCTTCCACATCAGATGGATTAGGATTCGACACAGACAGAGAAGTGATTGAAGACAACTCCTTCTTAGGAGAAATATGAGCCATATCAAAAATGGGAACACCAAGAATTTTCTTATTACTAGAGCTTTCGTTTAACTCCTTCCTCCTTGCCTCAATGTCATTAGAACACAAAATTGAAGTTATATTGTGCATAAATTTTCTGCTAGGTCCCTTTCCAGTTTCATCTTTGTTGGACAATGAGGCATCATGGAATAATCTCGACTCTCCTGCAGTGTTATGTTCTCCATTCTTACAAGTTGTCTTCCCTCTAAGCCAAGGCAACACCGCATGACGCTCCTCATTGTTCTTTTCTCCATCAATTATCCTAACACCTGACTGGGGAACTAAGCTGTTGGATGAACCATTTGGAAGCAGCACATTCAAGTCAAAATCTTTTCCAGATGTCATGTCATTGCAATTTGAATCTGAACCCTTACATGATTTTGATGAAACATTGTTGATGAAGTGATCAGGAATTATCTTACAATCATTTTTATGATTGAGATAGTCATAGCTAATTGAAGAGATGTTCATTGATGGTTCCTTGGACCCAGATGAAGACCCAGGGTAAAATCCATTCTGTATAGGTGCATCACTTCGAAAACCTTGGTTAGGCTTGGAATTGATATTTAGAGGCCAGCATTCTTCCAATATCCCATTAATTTGATGTGACTGAGAACTCCTACTCAAAGCACCAGATGCATTTATACATGGAGGTGTCTGAATTGATATCAACTTCTGGCTTAGGCTGCTATTGGCCATTTCCCAAGAAGAAGCCGAATGAGACCAAGACTTAGAAAAATCAGAGGAAGGAGCAGCTGCAAAAAGACCAGGTCTATGTAATGGTATCACAGACTCAGGTTGCTTATTGATGGAGTATTCATGATTTCTTTCACTGATATGTAAATCACTGACAGTCTTTTCCCTCCACATGTCAGCCTTGTTTCGACCATTTAGATAATCAGATGTAGGTTTATGAACTTTGCTAAGTGCATCTTGCATTGTTTGGGAAGATAAAGGTGATTTGAGGACTTGAGGAACAGGTTGTGTGTTGCTTTTAGCTTGCCCTGTCAGCATTAGCAGCACGATTGTCATGGAACAATTTAATCAGAAGTTAATACCAATACTGATTGCTGCCAGATAAGAAAGACAATTGTACTTCAAAAGAAAGAAAAAAGGAAAAGATACACAAAGATTAGCTTTGTTAAATTTTAGTAGGGACACAGAGATTCACTTTTATTGCTAATAAAAAATAGTTTATTAACATGAAACAAGAACGCAACAAAGTGCCATTATCTCTAACAAGCACTGACAAAAGACAAGCTCTGTAATTCTTTGACTCTGTTAAATT
Organism: Glycine max; assembly: GCF_000004515.6. NCBI lineage: Eukaryota > Viridiplantae > Streptophyta > Magnoliopsida > Fabales > Fabaceae > Glycine > Glycine max. Next base: position 10,982,259 of record NC_016089.4, on the reverse strand, counting down.
ATTATTTTTACAAAATCACAATATGACAACCTAATCTTAATTCATTATAAGCTTCTTCTCAAACAATAATCTTCCTACCATTTTTTCCAGTTATTAGAAAGTTAGTTGCAATATTCAAGATATCTAATTACTTAAATTAAAAAAAAAAACTTAGTTTGGAGGGGGGATGAACAGCATGGAAATTAAGAAGTCTAACCTGACTCAGCCATTGATTGATGCCACCCTTTTCCACCTCCATTGTTCTCCAAATGTCCATTACTTCGAGCCCAACTGTCAGTTCCATGAGAGTTGAGCAACTGCTCCCTAGACAGACCAAAAAACTCCAACTTTTGTTTGGTAGCGGCAGAGATATCAGAGTATTCAGTTGCCCCTTGACAGGGATTACGGTTCAGAAGGGGGACATATGGAGAATTGTATGTTTCTTCCACCGGAACAGGTTCGTTTAAGTCAGCCAAACCATTTCTTCTCCTTAAAGACTGCTCAGATCTTGAAGTGTCCTCCTGGCTACCAGTCTTCTCACCATTGCCACAAAAAAGTTTCGCATCACCATCCTTTCCATTTTTACAGTTTCTATCAGGAAGAAAGAATGATGGATCACTTGTCTTTTCATCACTGAGTTTTTCACTTTCCTCAGTATCAATGTACTCATCAGCAGGGAGGTGTAGGTCAAACATTTTTCTCCTCAACTTCGAGGGTCTAGACTCAAGCACCTCAACATCTTTTGAACTACTACACCCATTGGGGGAGGGAAATGGACTAGTTTGTTTGCCGATCCCTTTCATAGAACCCAAAGGAGAATGAATAACCTCAACTCCAGACACAGATGTTTTAGCACAAGTAGAATTTCCCACAGGAAAGCCAGAAATATGCCATTTTTGTCCATCTTCAGTTGTTAATTGAGATGTCATGTGACCAGCGGAAAATGACGCCTCAACTGGTATCTTGTTTCTGTGTATTTCTTTCCTTTTAACCTCATTCATCAAATCCCTTTGTATTCTGTACAAACGGTGAAGTTCATAGACCTGCTTGAAAATACAGTTTGAATAATAGGTTCTCCAATCATGCCATTCAAAATTAAGCTTAACAAAACCATCACTTGAACCATGTTAAAAGAAGGCACGCCATAATCATGCTACAGGAACAGGGATAAGGATAAAGTTAGAAACAGGAAGATTCATTACCTGATTCTTAAAAACAGCCTCATGCTCAAGCATCATCTGCTTCACAACATCCTTATCGTATGCAGAACATGCATCTGTTGTAGAACTTGGCAGATAATTATTATAGTACTGCCCATTTGTTAGTGATTTATCCCCATAAAATAGTGGCCAGCCACAACTGCTAGATTCCTCATTAAGATCTCTCATTGAGTTATATCCTGGAAGATTCTGGACTTTGGTTCCCATACCTGATAATTAATCACAGTGAAATGCAAATAAGTATTCTATAGCACAAACTATAACATTTTAAGTGGCCAAATGGATAACACAAATCCAGACTTAATGACATAACATGGAATGATAGCACAGAATCTCAAAGCATAAAGATGAACATAGCACAGAATGGATTGATTGGACTTTCTGCACTTCAGTTCAGTGCCCCTTTAAAATTAAGGGTGTCACAACAAAGAATGAGCTTCCGTAAACCCTCTGCGCATAAAACCCCTTTCACTCACTCCCTTGTACTTGTTGCCAGTATCTTAATTCTTAACAAGTTGCAATTATGAACTTCGTCTTTCTATTTCAGGCATTGTAAAAATTTTAGATACTGATACTAAAAGCCTTTAAATGCCCAATGATATAAGGAACCTACTTGCTCTAAGTTTTCATCCAACATAGGAAACAAATGACGTGCATTTAAGAAAGGATTTAATTAGAAACAAGAATTTCCATGTTGGCTATACAACAGAGGATTTTATGCCGCTGAATGCGTGAACTCATTACCGTTACGCAAGTGCTTACTTTGACATATTAAAAGATTTATAATATGGATCATTATCATTGCTATGACAACTCGACAGCAACCGTTGACTAATGTATCCCTAGTAAATGCGAACCTCCACGATATAAAATGACCTCATTTACCCCAACTCGGATTTCCTAGAGATGCAATGATAAATTTTAAGTCAATCCTAACGCACCGGTCAGAACAATACAAAATGGCTTCATTTACCCCCAACCCCGAAACGCTTCATAACATTGAATATCATCAGACAAATGCTATCGGCATATTCAAATATTTTGCTAATGAGAACTTTGACCAAGAATGCCATGGGTCAAATTGGACAGTTGAACACAACCATTTCCATGCCAGTAACAATCATTCCATGGCAATCATAACCAAATCCGCAAACCCATTTCGGGAAAGTATAAATAAGGATTACAAATTCACTGATTATCCTACCAAAACAAACAACAACTGAAAAATACATAGAAGCAGCACAAGCTCAAGCAATTCCAATAAATCATCCCAAAGTAAACGACTTTCTATAATTCAAGTTTTATTCATGCTTTCAAATGCATGAAACCCATTCATACATCACCAAATAATCTCAGGCATGGGGAATTTCCAAAATCTTTGCAAAGAGTTGATGAAAAATCTCCAGAGCAGTTACAAACAAGGCACGTCATAAATTCACCCACAATTTTAGGGAACACTGGTCCCTCACTACAATTCAGACTTCAGAGACAGAAAGATTGAAGGACCAAACACAGGAACGAATGAATGACAAAATTCAATCAAACAGATCCAATACAACAATTATCTAAACCAACACAAAAGTGGATGCTTTCAACCAGAAGAAGCATTTGAAAGACTTAAACTAAACATCAGAAACCAAGGAATTTTCAGTTTTCAAAATTAAAAAAAATAATAATAAATAAAAATGAAAGCAGTCATGCTCAGGAGCTCATTGGAACAATAATCCCCCAAACAACAGACACCAAGGAATTTTCAGTTTTCAATCTTCAATTTTTATCTCACTCAAAAAAGACCCAAATATAAAACACTAAAAACCAAAATTACAAAAATTTACCAAATAAAAAAATAACACATAATTACATAAAATAAAATAAAATAAATACCCAGAGAGAGTAAAAGCAAATTTACCTCAGACCCACATCCTCTAAGCACCTCCTCTCAAGAATCCCACAGAGATTCCACCATTGAAGGCATCAACAAAAATCAGAGAGAGAGAGAGAGAGAAATTCAGAACCTTTTTGGACTCCCACTATTTGAAGGCCAAAAGGGTAACTAGAACTGAAACCAATAACAATTTTGTAAGACAAAATAGCAAAGAGGGTGTTGTTGGAACACCATAGAAGCAGCTAAGATCGTCATCGGGTTGAAGAAAAGGAGGAGATTTCGATCTGCTGGGGCCAGCCACTCCTCCTCCTTCTCTTTCTCTCTCTATATCTCTCTCAAGAACACAGACAATAAGGAGAAGAAAGAATGGACCTTTTTTTTAGAGAGAGAAACATTTTTAAAGAGAGAGATCCCAGATAAGAAATCTTCACACAAACAAACGACCTTCTAAGAACAGTGACATGAAATTTGTCAACATCCGGTCTCTTTTTATTCTCTGCTTTTCCATCACTCCTCTCTCTCTTACCCTTCCTTTACCATTTATATATGAAAAAAATATTTTTCTTCTGTATTTTTCAGAATATATTTATATTTATATCACAAACAAATGGGCATTTCTAGATTCTCTCCGTCTTCCTTGCTTTTTGCTAAGCATATCAATAATCAAATATCATATCATATAGAAGTATCTGTATTATTAAAAGGTAACTGAAAATCTCATAATAAGTATCCATATTTTTTATGAGTAAATAATAACTATCCATATATGCATTTAAATTATTTTATTTTCAGTCAAAAATGTAATAGCTTCTTATTTTTAATAAGATTAATAGGAATAAACTGTCAAATCTAAAAGTTCTTACTTTATTAGAAAGAAATTATTAAATAACTAGAAAGTATTACTTTATTAAATAATTAGAAATTATTTTTGGTAAATTTTAATACAATTACTATAATATACATGACCATTGGTGATTAAATTTACCAATATGAGTAATTAGGTTATTAAGGTGAATAGATTATATCGTATTGGTGTAAAAAAAAGATTATATCGTATTAATTTTTTACTTTAGCAAATATAAATTTTTGTATTTATATATTTTTATAAAATATTCATAAATGTTTTTTTTAATTCAATATCCATAAATGTTAGGCTAATATATATTACAAATGGTCCTTAGTTTATTTTTTTTCTAAATTACTTCTTTAACTTTTAAGAGTTTTAATATTGTCTTCTTATTTAATTCATGACAAGTTAGTCATTTTTATCATTTTTTTAAAACTTTTAACAAGGTTTTGAATAATTTTTTTATTGGTTTGGGATGTAAAGTTTATCTTATTAGATTAATCTACATAAAAGTTATGAAAATCAACTAATGTAAAAATGCATGAAAAGTAAGTTTGATGATCAACCAAAATCCTAAAAAATTAATGTTATTTTTTAATTATTTACAAGACTCATTTTTCATATAATTTATAGCTTTTTTTGTTACAAACAAAAAAAATTTAAGTCTTGAATTCATAAAAAAATCAAAATCATGTTAAAAAATAAAATAAAACAATTAATTTTTTGAAATAACTAAATTATCATGAATTAAATAAAAAAATCATTTTATAACATTTAAAAGTTAGAAGACTAACTTAGAACCCAAAAATAAATTAAGGGACCATTTATATATTTTAGCCTAAATGTTAATAAGTTATTTTATATGTTTTCCTATACAACATTTTAATAATTTTTAGATATCG
>NC_016089.4:10958060-10975214 GCF_000004515.6 Glycine max | reverse complement strand
TCATCTAAACTAAAAAAAAGTTATTTCTATTGTGTGGTGAGTACACGCATTTGAGGTGTTTAGTCCACTTTTTGATTGGTGGAAGAAGGATCCTCTTTCCTCTGCCTCAGTGCATTTGTGAGAGTACACTGAGTATATCTCGTTTCATAATGAAAGAAACAAATGCAGATAGATGCATCACAGATTGATTGGGATGCTCCAACACACGTGGCTGCTTTTATGCCTTCAACCATCTTCATTGTGTGCACAACACAGCCTTTATTACATGGTTTAATTGGGATTTATTGCACACTAGCCAAACAATAACTGAAATTAATTACTCCACATTTGAATTTGGTTTTTTCTTCTTATTTTTTAATCATAGTTGTATTATTTTATTTAAAATGTTTGAAACAATGCATGAGGGATGTGATGAAACTCATGAGATGAAGAGTAAAATCTTGAAAGTTTTGCCAAGTTATGAATTACAAAATAAGCTTATCTCAAAAACTCACTCTAAAGTTGGTAAAAGAAGAGAATTGTTGCCTACACTTATCCATAATTACATAAAAATCGAAATTGCCTATAATATAAGAGTTGAAATTATCTGTAACCACTTTGCAATCCGATTCTATGATGACATTTTTTATTTGTAGGTTTGCAGCCAAAGGATGACATTGAGGAGGGCCCAAGCTTCAGCGTCTACAGGGGTTAGAAAACCATTAATGATTGATGATTTAGCTTTGATGAAATAGAGCAGCATCATCTTGCAGGTTATGAAATCATTCGAAGGAGGAATAAACTTGGTTTTTTTTGTTTTATTGGAAAATGTAAAGCAAATTTGAAGTGGTTTCTCATTTAAATTTTTTAATACAAAATGTAAAGTGGATATGAGATAATAAAAATTATTTAAATTCTATCTAGTGTCCTAAAAGAATAAAAAAAGTTACTTTTTTTATTGGAAAGTATAAACTTAATTCTTAAATATAAATAAAAAATCATTTATTTTTATATTAAATATGAACAAATCCTAATTAATATTACTATATGTAATGATTAATCTTAATTAAAAAAAATTGAACAATTACTTTTATTAGAGTATTCTTTTCAGTCATTATTCTTTCTATTTATATAACTCGAACTTAATCTTATCTAAAGTGACACTTAATTTAAGTATTTTTTATTTTCAAAGCAAACAAAAAATAAGAGTAAAGATATCTTTATTTAAAAATTAGAAAATATTTTTCTGTTTTTTTTTAAAAAAAAACAGGCCCAAAACAAAAGACATCATATCAATATTTTTCAGTTTTTTTAAGAAGTGAAAATGCTATGACACTTTAAAATTTTTCTTCCTAATACATATTTTCTAAATCTTAAAAATTTTGAAAATAAAAATTAAAAATAAAAACAAAAAATAAAAACTCAAACCAAGTACCACCTTTAGGGACTCACATCTATTCAAACCAAAATATTATTGATAAATTATTGTTAATTATTAAAAAAAATAAACTATTTTACATGTTCCTAAAGTATTTTAGAATTTTTAATTAAGTCCCTTATTTTTTTTTTCAATTGGTCTTGAACCTGTATTATTTTGGCTTAATTGGACTTTTAAACCTCAATTATTTCTTGAAAAATTTTATCCCAACAAAATATTTTGGTGTATTTTATCCCTAACTTATTCAAAAAAAAAAAAACCTTACAAATTAACATAACATGTTCACAAAATCAAAATTCGTCAACAAAGTCAAAACTTAGAAAATTTTTGCTAAAAAGTGAAATAGTTTAGAGTAAAAGTTGTCAAAGAAAAAGTTAATGATAAAAAGTACAATTATACAAGCATGTCACATCAACTTGACAATAAATATATAATTTAAAGTTGTTTTTAACAAGTTAAAAGTAAAATACACCAAATTAATTTGTTGGTAGTAAAATGTCCCAAAAAATAAAATAAAAAACATAAAAATGTAATTAAGCTAATTTTTCTAATTATATCTCTAGTGAGAATTAATTTTTAAAAAATATAAATTTAAGTTCAAGATCAAATTGAAAAAAATAATAATTCAAGGACTTAATTAAAAAAATTCAAATAATTCATAAACCTAATTAAAATTTACCAAGTCTCTGCATGTCAATATTTTGAAGTGACCAAATTTTCACCTCTAAGTTGAGAATAGTTAGTTTAAAACTGGCAATGTTGTATAGGTGAAAATATCGATATTTAAAAACTTGATAATTTTTATCAAGTCTCCGAACTATAATAATTTTAAATAAATCTTTGAACTATTCTTTTTTTAAAAAAAAATGGATATTTGAACTTGTATTTTTTTTATTAAGTGTCTTGGGACCTAATTAAAAAACAAATACAAGTTCAAAAAATCATGAAAAAAAAATAATTAAAATGGTCAAATAATTTGAAGACACATAAATTAATTTAAGGGTAAAATATGTTAAAGTCCTTGTAAAATTTGAAAAATATTAATTTTATCCTTATAAAAATTAAACATATTTTTGTTGATTCTTAGTAGTAATTCCATTAAACGATAATATGAAGTGATTAACAAACTTACACCTGTAATTTGATTACAAATGAATTAACAATTTGTGATAGTTAAAATCCCCAATTTTTGATAGCTAAACACTTCCAAAAAAATTACAAGTTTTCCTCACTTTGTGAGGGATTTTTTTGCATTTTTTGATGAGATCACGGAGGAGGAAGATGAAGCAACAGTAAATTTTGATGTCACTAACAAAAATATATTTGATTTTTAGATGAACCAAATTAATACAAAGGTAAATTTAATATTTTCAATGATATCTTTAAATCTCTGAAACCCAATATATACGAGGGGAATTTGATTTCCATGGGAATGGATTGGTGATTGTATCAAAATTTATGTAACGCTTGTCAAATGTTAAATTTATTGAATTGCCTTAAAAAGATCAATTCCATTAATGGCTTCCACCAAACAAAACAGTATATTTATTCAACTTTCACTTATTTGGTTTTTGAAATGTGAAGTTTGCTTGTTTCCAAAAAAATTGTAAAAAAAGAAAAGAAAAGAAATGTCACTATTTAATTTGTTTTGTAAGATTTATTTACTGAATTTGCTTTTTATGGTATAGATGTTAAAATTAATATTATACTAAAGATTATAAATTATTTTTTCCACTTTAAAACAATTGTTGTATTATAAAATTAAGTAAATCATTTTTTAAGCAAAAATTAAGTGAATTATTAAATATATTTAATCTTATAAAAGTATAAATATATGAACTAAACTACTCTTTTCACATAATTTTATATTTTTTCATTTCTATAAGAGATAGTGAAAATAAATTTAAAAAGTGATACTTTAGCCGTTTAAAAAAAATCTATATGCACAAATTTGCACGAAATATATATGCATGTTTTTTATTTGTTATTTGAGAATTAAAAAAAACACAAACTTATTTATTTATCAACAATCAAGTTTTTATATATGTAACAATTAAAAGTAGAAGATTTATAACGGTCTCACACCTTACTCAATCAACTGAATTAATCAAATTAATTCTTTGGGTGTTATTTTGTGTGATAATTTTTGTTTTAAATAATATTTCTCTTATAGAGTTTTTTTTGCTCAACAAAGGAAAAATATTTATATTAAAAATAAGGATGTAATCAAGCATACAAAAGCAAAAGAATTAATTACAAATTTTATCCCTCAACTTTTGTTATTTTGCAATTTTAACATCCGAGTTTTATTTTCACAAATTTTATCATTCAAGTTTTTAATTTTTGCATATTTTACCATCATTGATGGATTTTTTTTACCATCTAGGTAATTTTTTAAACCATATACCAAACTAAGTGGTTTCGAAATCCATTTACTAAAAATAGATGATTTTGACTTTTAACAACGGTTTTAATTATAACCAATATAGAAAATTACTTTTTTACATCAATTATAATTATAATCGAAAAAAATGATTTTTTACATTATTTTATTACCAACGTGATGGTAAACTGCACAAAAATAAAAAATTTAGATAGTAAAATTTGTGAAATTTTGAAAATTGGATAGTAAAATTCGTAGAAAAAAATGAGTGGTAAAATCCACAAAAATATGAAAGTTTGGTGTTAAAATTCATGAAAATAAAAATTTAGTAGTGTTAGGTCAAAAGACATTTGTATCTTAAAGACAAATCAAGACTCCTAATTATTTTGATTAGATGTAAATAAATACAAATGATAAAAGTTGTGTCTATTGTGTTATGAGATCTTGATTTGTATTATAGCATCTGATGTTTTTATACGATATCTCACAAACACAATCTGATATAACATTTAAGTGTTGCATTTAAAACCTTCATTTAATACTTTGTGCTTGAGATTCTGTTTTGCATAAACATTCTCTCAGAATCTATCAAAGTCTTATGAATAATAAATGAAGTCCAAAGTTTAAAAGTGTTGATCTTGGTAAAAAAAAAAACACTCTATTATGCGAAACTGCTCTGAAAGTGCTTGTCATGCCAATCTATAAGCATTGACTCTCTGCATGAAGAAGGGACATGCATTTAATACAAACATTAAATGATCCAACTACCATAATTCATTAGACTAAGATCTAGAGTGAAGAATCAATTCGTTGAGAGACAAGAGACACCTGAAGATGCAGATTATAAATAGAAAAATGCTTTGAATAACAAAACACGAATCATCTTGCACGAAATATTCTTTAATTCTTTCTTGTAAAGTTTTTTGTAAATCTCTATATAGATAAAAAGCTCTCAAAGCACCTTATATATTTTGAGAGAAAAGACTAAAGTGTTGAGTGTGATATCCGTCGATAAGATGATCATCTTTTAGTCATTGAACAATCTTATGACAAATCTTACTGATTATTTTAAAGCTAGCAGTGGTTTAGTAGGACAAAGAATTCTAGGTTGAATTCAAGCTTGGGACAGAACTTGTTTTTTTTAAGAGTTAAAAGTGGTAGTAAAGAATACTTGTAACTTTTAATAAGTTAGTAGAACTTGGTGGGTTACTAAGAACTGGACATAGTCTCCATGGTTGAGATGAACCAATATAAATTCTTTATGTTATTCTTTACTGTTTTCTTTAGTATTTAACTGACAAAGGGTTTGAATTTGTTTTTAGATCTTATATTTTTTTTGGTCTGTTATAAAAAATTGTTTTCTCATTGTCTCATCAAGCTTTTTACTATATCTCTTATCTATTTTTAGTAAAAATCAAATCAGACAATAACATGTGTTTATTTCAAGAAAAATTTTAATTTTTAAAAATACAATTCAACCTCCCCCTTCTTGTGTTATTTGTCTCAACAACTAGTAAAATTCACAAAATAATAAAAGTTTGATGGTAAAATTTGCAATTAAGCCAAAGCAAAACAAATGACTTGACACCAGGGGCATCATGCCCTGAACCTGTTAACAATGGTTATCATCTATTTATTGGAGCAAGTCTCTCATGAATAAAGGATAACAACCATTTTACAAATAAAAGTTTCCCTCCTTATATCCCAACACCCAAAGCACATATGCAAAAAAACTAAACTCCCAACTATCCAAAGGCCAATAAAAAACATACGAACACAACCCTCAATAAAAATGTTCCAGCATCACCCAAAATTCTCGGATGATAACAAACCCTTTTAGAAAATGGCTCAATCATAAAACGAATCCCTAAAGAAAATTGTGTGAATTCGTGATCAAAATTTGTGAAATTTTGAAGATTTGATGTAATATGCTACCATGGAGGGCATTCAATTAGTGATGGGTACAAATAAGGAAACAAGTATTGCAGAGTTAAGAATGACACTAAGAGCATTAATTTCCACTCATGGCAATTGTATATGAGTGAAACTCGAAATGTTAAACTAAATAAGAAAATTGGCACCATGCATGTGATGCCTTTTAAATTGATTGAGTCCTCCAAATTAAACTTCAACTTTAAAATTGGCAAAGTTAATTGAATTACACTTATAAGTTTTTGTTTAGTGTTTATCACTAAAGTTTCTCCTTATCTCTACACCACATATTCACAAATGTCAACTAGGCAAGGTGAGCAAAACACATGCATGTCTTTATCAATCACTTTAGTTCATATAATTGTAATAGTCAATCAAATTGGTCCTTAATATAAAAAAGAATGGAAAAATGAGCCCTCAAATTGTATGTTCGTTAAAAAAACTTAACTGATTGACTGAAATATTAATGTAATAATAATTACTTTTTTCTCTTTTAAAGTATACATGTATTTGTGTGTTCTAAAATATTAATTAAACAAAAATATAAAGATCTCAATAACCACTTCTTAAAATATATCAATTAACCCATCATCATTATCACGATTGTCGTTGTCTCTACCATGACCACTGTCGCATCTACCATCATAATTATTGTCGTCGCCACCATCACTGTCATCAATGACCCCACCATCGTTGTCAATTGTCACCACCTCTGTCACCTTAATCGTTGTCGTCATTGGTGTCACTACTTCCACCACCAACAATAATTGAGATTGAAATATTTTAAAATATGATTTATTTGGTGAACATGTGTAGATATTTAAGGATTATATTAAATTTTAATTTTTAAATATTTTAATTTCAAGTATTAAAGTATATATTATTTTAAATCATAATAGTTGTTATTAATTATTCCTATGTTATACCATGAGAAGAAAAAAAATTCTTATGGGAGTCATCCTATTAAAAAGATACGATCAAAGAGAATAAAGCAAAACAAAATTATTTTTTTTCCAAATTTTAAAAAACTTTAAATTTAAAATTTTAACCATTCACAAAATCAGCATTTATAATTATCATCTCGAGTTCACTTTTATTGAAGATAAAAAAAAACTTGAGTTCACTTATTTAATATTCATTATAAAGAATACAAAATTTAAATATGATTTGGTCAGGTTTAAATTTAACATAAAAGATCAATTAATTTTTTTTGGTGGAAAAGCACATATTTAATTTCTCCAGTTTAGCATCAGTTTATTTTGCTTTAAAAGATTAAACATGTTCATGGTCAATACAATTGATTTCAACAATGTCAAGGGTATGAGTATGTTGTAAAAAAAATGTTTAAGGGTATTTGGCAATTTTTTCAGGTCGGTAAAAAGGAAAAGTGTTGATTTTTGTATGAAATTCATGAAATAATTTATATTTATACCTTAAAAATAATTTTATTTGATCTCCTCAACAAAACACAATTCATATTTCTCAATTCAATTTTCAAATCTACCATCACTTCTAAATACAAATTCTCTTTTTTTTAACCTCGACTCTTTTAAACTTACTCTTTTAAAAATTATATTTATTAATTTTTTCAACAAATGGATCATGAATCATTAACAAGTGAAAATACTAGGTTTCACAGTTCCAACAAAAAAAATGCGAGAATGAGTCAAATGACGATATCTAGTGCGTAATTAAATTATGCAAGCCTATCATGGTACGAGACTCAATAATCAAGATAAAAATATTAAAAAATACTAAATATTAGAACCTTTAATCAATATATAAGTCTTAATTAATGATTTTAATGCTAGTGTTTTTCTTTTGGGAACAATCTTAATGCTAGCTAGTCCTTTTTTTTTTTTTTTTACTGAAAATGCTAGCTAGTCTTAAACATGGATGAATAAGTACTCCTACCCCCCAAAACATAAAAAAATAGTAATTGAGAAGCAAGTGATGATAACTTATGTTATAAAAATTTTAAACCGCAATCACTGCATCAGAATTCGCACATCTATTTGCAAACTAGGAAACATTATGCAGTCGTGCCCTCTATGATTAATCATTACAATTTACAACCTACATATAAGTCTACCATGGTGTTCATCACTTCATTGTTGAACACCCCCCACACGATTTTTTTTTTTTTATAGTTTTTTTGTTCTATCCCCATAATTTGAGGGAAAAAATCACAATGGGCCATGGACGGATTACGTACTTTAATTATTTAAATATCTACAATATATTTTAACAAACAATATTTAATAAATAATGACTTTTGTAAAATTATTTATTAGTTTTACAAACAAAATGATTTTTATTTATTTCAAATGATACAAGAAAGAAATACATGTGTTCATATTTCATAACTCAAACAGTTTTTTTTTAGCAAAATAACTCAAACAATTTTTTTTGAAGTTGTTTTGAAAGACTTTTTAATCTCATAAGCACAATTAAATTGGTCTCACAATAATAATCTCATAATAAAAAAAGAAATAAAATCATTAAATATGATAACAGTTAAAATCATCAAATTTCTTAACAATTATATTATATATAAAAAATGAATATGTTTATAATATAATGTTAGTAATAATTAATGTTAATAATTAGATAGAGAGATAAATGAGACTTATAATAATAAAAAAGCATAATTAGCATAAAAATTAACAATTGATGCGAGAGGTTAGATTATAGTAGTAATTAGTGACAACATGTATAGTTGAAAATATGGATATTTTTTCAATATTAAAAACATCAATATGTAATAAGTGGTATAATATATCTAAGTATTTATCAAGTGTGGTTCATTTATCTAAGTATTTTTTATGTATTTTTTCATGTGACTCAATTATCTATTTTTGATTTTTTTTAATAATACGATTTAACTATGAAAATTTATTTTCACTTAATTTAATTGATTTTTTTTAGTTTCTTCTTCTTTTGATACTAGTCTTTGGTCCTTTTGTGTTAATTGCACTTGGTAATAAGTATCTCTCATGTTTAACACAATTATATATTTATTTTTCTCCTAAAAAACATTTAGTTATATCTTAAAAGTTTTATAAATATCATGTAAAATTTTAAAAATTCTTTTATAAGTCATGATTTTTTTATATTGACCCTCTTAAAAAATATCCTAACTCCGCCCCTCAGTATATATATTATTAATTAGTATATATTATTATATACTAATGAGTGTATATTACTTAATTTTATTGTTACGGTAAAAGTATATTTATTATTAATTATTAATAATAATAATATATATTATTTTAAAAAATATTATTATATACATAATAAGAGGAGTTTGAGGGAGGGGGGCTGAGCTGGCCCCTTATATCCGTCCCTGAATGGGGCAATCTTTGGACCATGGATTGTTCATAATATACGTATGCACTTCAGAAAGTATACTATCTTCAATTAAGTGTATGAATAATATGATGGCATATATAATAGATTGAAGTTTCTATATGTTATAGGCGATCATTTGGAGATGTTTTTATGACTTGAGTTTCAAAACTTGATGTGTCATTATCGTGATATTGATGTAATCGATCTCAAATATTGATTTCATTTTACATGAATGTTCTTCTTCACATAACTTGAGAAACGTAACTAAACCCTACTTTTTAAAAAAGTTTTATGACATATGAGATAAGAAAATCTCAACTGTATAATTCAAATGAATGATTAAAATTAAATTTAATTTAATCAACTTTTTTTATTGGTATACAATTGTATGATTAAGATTAATTCATCTCACTTTTCACACCCTCACTTGACATAACCTCGTATTCTTAATTATATAACTTTAATTTTAACTTTTGCTCTTCATGAAGATTTCTATTCCTGTAATAAAAAAAATATAAAAGGAAGCAATTTTGTCTAGTTATATATTTGTCTTCGTAAATACGTATATATATGCAGATAAAAAATATATACCTTTTTTAATTACTAAAAAAGATATACATATATACTTAATTCAAAGATTCATACAAATTATTAAAAATAGACTAAATCTATTTCAATTCCATAAAGTTATAAGTTTTAAAGTAAGAGTGTTTATGGCCAGCTCATCCCAAAATTATTTTTAATCGGTTTGAGTTTAGAAATTAGATCCAATACATATTAAGTATGGATTTGGATTGTATTTTGAGTCATCTTAACCGAGTTCAAAAGTTTATTTTTTTTATGAAACAAAGTCTAATATTTTTAAAAAGTTAATAGATAATATATTTATTTAACATGATATTATATTTATATTAATATTATTATCATGAAATATTTTTTTAGAGGATCATGAAATATATATTGTAAAATATATATAATAACTTTAATTTTATAATTTAATTATAAATAATATTAATATATTTTGTCTATAATTTAGGTTAATTTGGTCTTCTTCAAAACATTTTAGGTTCAGTTCAAATTCAAATATATGATACTAACAAAATTTAAAGTTGAGTAAAAGTAAAAATAAATTCATCATCTCATTAATACATCTAACTCAAAGAATAGGATGACCTTTCATCCAATATTATAAAGGTTCAATTAATTTTTTTAATTTATTTTTTATATTCAATTTGATCTTTTAATTTTTAAAATTGATTTTATTTATGAATTTAATCCTACTGTCTAATATAAATTAAAAAATACTATCTCTCACTTAATCTCAATCACTAATTCCGGAGAAGAAATTTGTTAAAGTCTCATAACAATATTTTAAAACAAATATTATTTTTGAAGTTAATTTTTTAAGTACTATATATTGAAACAAATTCTTTTAATTACTATTACCGTGTTACGACTACGAGGCCATAAAAAATATTCACATCATTATGTCAATGCGCATGTTTCGCACCAGTATTAATCAATTAATGGATCTAACTCTGACATATGCGCCTATTATGTGTGTTTTCAAACAATAATTGCTGAGACATTTTAAGAGAACAGAGAAAAGGGGGATAAAGTACGAGATTCAATAATTAAAAGACAATAAAAATTTGGGGTTGAATTAGTTTATTTAAGGTAATTATTGTGTCTTTATTAAATTATAGTTTTCTGAAAAAACAAATTGTTATTTTTTCTATAAAAAAACTACATCATTATGTTAAGTGTGATAAAATTACAAAAAATATTGACAGGATTAACACGAGGATTTTTTATTTTAAGGTACAAGTATATATGTTCAATAATGAAGACTACTAAAATAATTTTTAAATTTTTTATAATCTCAAAAAAGGAAAATAAAAACTTTGAAGGAAAAATATACTCCCATCAATTCTATCAAGGAATGGGTGATCCCAACAAAGTCATGTCTCATTAAGTGTATATGTTGGAGTTCTGGATATATTTTAAAAATAACCCTTTTGAAAAAATAAACTAATTTTTTTTTAAATTACAAAACAAAAGAATCCAAACACTCATCAGTATTTTTTATGTGCGATTCATAAAGAATTCTTTTTTTTTTTATCAACTTCACAAAGAATTATGTTATCTATATAACGACTCATTTAATAATGTATACAATAATTTTTTTATCTCATCACTTATCATGTCTCTTACTCCTCTCTCTATTATATATTTTTTTTCTTCTTGTAGTTGTGAAGTTGTAAAATTTACTGTACAAATTAATACCATAAATGTTGGATATTAATTACATATGTCAAAAGGTAAAAAAAAAACGTATAAAAAAATGTGATCACAGATAAAATTCCAATGTATAGTAAGGGAGAGGGGAGATAATGAATTGTCTATTATTAATGAATGTTTCAGTGCAGAATGTCCCTTGTCTTTGTTTTGAGTATATAGTGTGTCTCCTTTTCCCCTTGAGTTTCACTTTCTCTCCTCCATGCATGTCTACACCAATGCATTGCCACACTGTCCCCTTCTTCTTTCCTTGTTTGCTTAGGATTTTTAAGTATTTTTCTTCAGTACAAGATCCAATTACTATTCATAGTTTTACTGGCTCTCTTCTGTTATGATTTAGATCTGGCTGGTTTATTGTATATTTATTAATTTTTCTGACAGTTGGTACTTGGTAAGAAATTAGGAAAAATGCAAGATAACCCTTCACTTATATATGACTAGCAAGTAGAGAACCTCCTTATTCGGAGGTTAAAGAGATCAAGATATTCTAAGATAAAATTATTCTATTTAATAACTATTTTTTGTATATATTAAATTTTATTAATTCAACCATTAAATGGAGACTTTTTATTGCGTAGACTAAGTCTTTTTTTAATAAAGTTTTAAACTTATTTAATACCTCTATTAAATAAATTCAGTTTAACATATAATATATATTTTAAAATAGAAATAAATATTAAGGGTATAGTATATTTTTATTTCTCTAAAAAATTTCAAATTTGAATTAGTCTTCTAAAAAATGTCATTTTTGTTCTTCTAATTTGAAAATATTTCATTTTTAGTTCTGAAGATGTATTTTTTTTACCGTTTATAACAACAACAAAATATTATTTATAGCCAATTTGAAGATCAAAAGTGAAATATTTTAAAATTAGAATGGAAAAATAGAACAAAAAATTGTTTTAGTAGTTAATATCGGTGGTCATCTAGATCTATAACAAAATATTTAGTTTTCAAGTAATGAATTAATTATTATAAAGATGACAGATAGTTAATAAGTGGCATCAAGCATCACCTTCTAAACTTACTCATGTTTGGTATTGATGAATATTCCTAATGAAATAATCAATTATTTTTATTTTTCTAAAAATATATAAAAACAAATAATTATGTGCCAACGTAAGTTAAACTAAATACTAATTTAATTTAACATTTTCTGCATCATACTTATATTATTATTATTATTATTATTATTAGGTTTTTATTCTTTTGGTGTTAGAAGGGAAAAATAATAATTGGGCATGACTCGTGATATAAATTAAATTAATGATATATAATGGACGACTAGTCATTTGTCAATTTGTGGAACCCAATGCCTTTTAGTTCACGAAAAACAAGAGCATCGAATACAGCTTTTAAAATGAAGTCAAATATCAAAACATATATAACTATGCAATGCAAAAGTAGCAAGTGCTTTTACATTATACTTAAAAAAGCATTGGTCAAAGTGTCAAACAAATGATAGAGTTAGATGGCCAAAAGGGGTGAAAATTTGGGTAAAAACTTCACTAGAGAATAGTATTATATATTTTTGGCATATATTATTATTTACTCTTTAAAAATACATTTACTCACAAAAATATATGATTTTTAAGATAAAAACGATTTATATAAGTGGTAATAATGTATCTTTCTTAATCAAATAGTTTAACCAGAAGGTATAAAATAAATTTTATTGGTAAAAAAGATTAATTATCATTTTTAATGAAAAATATTTCAAATCAATATCATAATCGAATTTAGGATTTTTTTAACAAATAAATCAACTTTATATATATCTCCTAAAAGAAATCCATGTTGATCACGGGAAGAAAAGTAATCTTGTACAAAAAGTCAAGTAAGAAGATTATATAGTATTAAACCTAAAATTTACTAAATCTAACTGTTACAAGCTTCACTAAGAAGTAAAACTAGCTTTGTTTGACATCTAATCAGTCTTAAAATGGATATCAAGAAAACTAAAAAATTATTCGTAAAACAAATTTCCACTTAAAAAATAGAAATTTTTGCTCTGTTAAAATATTAATTTTGTCTAATCATACTTATAAATGAGATATAACAAGTTGTTTGACTTGGAAATGTGTTTTCACAAACTAGAAAAACAAATAGATAAAATACTGTGTGACAATAAATTTGGGTTTTTTTTTTCTATTGTAACAGAATGACCCTGGATATTAAAAAGAAAAACACTCATTTTTAAATGACTATAACTAAAACATTTTTTTCTTATAGTGATAATTTGTTACAAACTTAGTAGTTATATTTTTTTGTCATTTTTTCTTTAACATGAGCAATTTTGTTATTAAAAATAAGAAATAATTTAAATCCTATGATTATTTATATATATGGCCAATTACCACCTTTCACAACATGATTAACACAAGGTCCCGTTCACCAATATTAGCTGCAACTTATCATGGTGACATAATATAAACATGAACTCTAGGAAAGTGTCTTCTTTCCCTTTGTGGGGTGTATAGTGCACATAATAGTGTAAACAAGAACCATTTCATTTTCCTTTCTGTTCGTTGTTTGCGATATTGGTCTATGTAAACTTGTTGAAAATGTTATAAGAATCACGAGAGGAACTGATAGATGTTACCCACATATTGTGTCACATTTACCTTCAATCGTTTTTGTTAACTATCATGTATTCCTCGCATAATAATCAATGATTAATCTTTTAAGATATTTAAATTTATTTTAAGAGTTGACTCACAACATATCTTTTTTAATAAGTAAAAATTAGAGATTAAATATCATATATGTTTTTTAATAAGTAAAAATTAAAGATTAAATATCACATGCTTATGAAATAAAATCATCTACCAATTATGTTATACTATGTTAGTCACATTTAATGATATTTTAAAAAATAAAAAAAGAAGGAATAATTAGAAAAAAATAAAATAAAATTTGGTACTCCTTTCATTCATATATATAATATATAATTACTTAATTTATCGAGATTAAGGAAAATGATTAATTTAATTAATAACAATTAATTTATCTTAAATTTATAATTTTTTTAAAACTATATTTATCATTAATATTTCTTTCTTTTCTAATGATTTGTTAATATATTTTCTTTTTTTTAATGGAAAATATTTTTAATCTAAAATAATTAATACAAGAAATCATGGTTATTAAACTCTCAAGTCAACTCACTAATTCTTACAGGTTTACCAGTTCACTTATCTTCTTTGAGTTGACTCTTGAGTAAACTCTTTTTTAGTAGACTCTGGATAGACTTTATAAACTCAAATTAAACTCGGTAAACTCTCTTGAGTTTACCACCGAGTCAACGAGTCAAAAAGTTAAAAAAATTAGATCAAAATACAAGTCATTTTGAGTTATTTTCTTTCTGTTTAGTGTTCAACATACCTTCATTTAATGTGTTATTCTCAAATACAAAATTTTTCACATTTAATAACATCAAACCCTTGTTCTCTAATAACATCAAATCCTAAATAAAAATGATCTACCACTACTATAACATATGCAAATTATTATCTAGTAATGATGCATTACTAGACTTGATTATTTAAGTATTGTGAAATTTATGATTTACTATTTTACTTTATTATATTGTTAAAATATTTAATTGATATGTTATTTATAGATATTTTATTATTATTTTTATATGAAGTGAATTCTTAGAGTCTATAAGTTGAGTTCACAAGTCGAGTATATGAAATTCTCATAAATTTATATAAATTGTCAAGTTTGATGGCTTTGAAAAAATATAATCTTATAAAAAAATATTATTTTAAATTTAAGTTTTATAAATAAAAACAAGGAAATATCTTTGCTAAAAATTAACATGGGTTGCGAGTGAATTAAGAAAAGGGTTATAATCATTCCAGATAGATTGATATGTATTATTAATAAATTTTGTGAACAATTAGGAGTTGAATGAATGTGGTCCTGATTAATTTCCCTTTGTCACTTTCAGGGAAAATGGGGTGAAGCTTTCTAAAGTCCCCAAGTAGTGGAAGATTTGGCTGAACTAGATGCGATGGGCCCCACTGGGTTTTATTATGAGGTGGGCTCCACACGGGGGTGCTTGATTGTTATGATGGTTTGATTTGTGGTCTTTTTCGCAACAATTTCATTTCCACTTTTATTAAACAGCTTGATTGGTACTATGAGTATATGGTTTCATCACAAATATCTCAAAAAAGAATGAACCAATGCGAACCATGAAAGCACTTTGGTTTACAACCATAAGCCATTTTCGACGCGGTCAACAAAACTAAATATTTTACTTTTTTTTAATCTCTTTTCGGGATCAAAACGTACTCATTGGCCATATATCAATATCAAATGAAAATAAAATTAAAATTTATATTTAAAAGTGGATAAGTTAAAAAATACTCCACCACTTCTAATTTTAAACTCATAAATCATTTTATGATTTTTTTTATTCTACTATGAAGTTATAAAAAAATTATGATTTTTTTAATTATCACTTTAAACTTATAAGTATTTTAATTTTTTTATATTTTTATTAGAACTCATAAATAATTTTATTTAAATTAATTATTAATAAATTTATATTTATTTTCATTCTTAATTTTATTTAATAGTTTATATAATATTTTTTATAATAAAAATACTTACGACTTCTAATAAAAATATAAAAAATTAAAATACTTATAACTCGTAATTAGAAACAATAAAAGTCATAAATTTTTTTACGATTTCAATAAAAAAAAATCATAAAATAATTTATAACTTTAAACTAAAAAATTGTGATATATTTTAAGACTTACCTATTTTTAAATATTAATTTAAATTTTACCCAATTTGATAATTTAAAAAAAATAAAAAATTACCCCCATGGTTTTGCCACCATATGTGTGATACCATATTGGCAAACATTTATGATCTTAGCTTCATGTGTGTAACACATCATAAGGACTAGTAGGGCAACCCCACCATGTACCGTTAATATATTATTTAAGTATACAGCCTTTGCACAGAAAACGTGGATGCTTTTATTATTATATATTAAATATATTAGACAAAAAAAAACTTTATTCCAAAACGCTAGTTGTCTTGTTTAGCTTTCAGGGAATTTTCTCCAACTTTTTTTTAAAGGGAACGGATAACCAAATATTTGACTTTCAACACTTGAAGATTATTTTAAAAGTAATTTAAGAGTATTATACATGTTCGAGTAAGAGTAGCAATTTAATTAAGTATTTATGCATAAGTTAATTTTGTAATTGGAAAAAAAGATTAAACTATTTTCATATAACTTATAATTTTATTATTATTTATTTTGAAGAATTTGTTAAAATAAACTAAAATTGACTTATAAATATATTATAAGTTACGTTTATAATTTTTCTCATATTTATTTAAGTATTTACGTTATAAGATAAATCTAAATAATCTGTAAATAAAATTTTAGAAACACAATTGAACGTATTAATTATCAGAACTCTTAGATAAGACGTTTCCTTAAAGTTTCTAAGGGCTATGGTTCTTAAAAAAATATTTTTATGTCAACTTTAAATTTTTTATCAACACAATATAATTATTATTAATTTCCAAACATTTTAACTATTTCATATTTAATTATCTCTCTTTTTTCATTTCATCCCCCTTCGGGGGTGGGTGGGGTGGTGTGTGTCTCCATTAGATTCGTGTACTCTCCTACCTATCCTAATCCTGTCGCCTGCTTTCAACTGGGATCGTCTAGAGTCAGCGTGCAGGATAACAGCTTGATTGCTGTATGACCGGCTCTGGGCAATTCTCTTTTTTT
>NC_016089.4:10955298-10957178 GCF_000004515.6 Glycine max | reverse complement strand
AAAAACTGAAAGAATTTATAATTTTAGTCTTTTTTTATTATATTTTTTACAATAATTAATAAAAAAAAGTTTATGCTTATAATATTAAATAAATTACTTATACTCTTCATCGTTGTTGTTTTTTTAATCCAACCAGTTAATAGTCTAATTATTTCTTATATTCTTTTATTTTGAATGTTTTTAGGTTTATTTTAATTAAGTAGTAAACTTCTAGAACAAAATGTGACTTCTTAGTTGATTCTATAAGTTAGTCTTGTTTTCATAAACCATACATAAAAAAAATAGATATATAATTTCCACAACAGTGAAAGCAAAGTTTTTTTTTTATATATAGCAGGATCCATATACGGAATTTCAAATATTAAATCATGAAAATTAAAAAAAAAATAATTAAAATTGCAAATATATTAAACGAAATTGTGTGTGTACCATGTGATAATTACAGTTACATATGAAGATATAAATTACCAGCTCATCATCACCCATATTACAATTACTTTTGTTTGATTTGATATATACTTGAAAATGCTCGACGTGGTAATTGTATATCACTATTTATATTTATATGGCTTTTTATCATTATTTATAATATAGTTTATTATATCATGCTCGTTTTTTAAGAAAAAGAAAAAACTTGATCACTTGTTTCCTTTTCTCTATTTTATATATATATAACTAAATTAATTAGAGAACTACCCATCATTAAAATTTGTAAAATAAATGGTCATGATTAAAATACGTTTAATAATAGCATATACTAAAATAAATTCCACACCTTAGTAGGTAGAAAGAAAATTCGGCATCTGGACCACTTGCAAGTTTCGAGAGAATTTGGAACATGTAAGTTTAAAGAAAAATCAAAACACTCCGTAGATATTTTGAAGATTTTATTTAATATGCTACCAACTAAGACATTCAATCAGTGATGGATGCAACCTTCAATGGTTCTTGAATAGTGCCAATAGTCAAGCAGAATTGTTGAGCTAATTAACCTTTTTAGTTCTCATTTTATTCATCCCATGTTCACTTATTATTATTGGTATTATTCAAAGAAATTTAATTCATTTTATCAAACATATTTTTTCAGAAAAACAGAATTGAACAAACAAGATTTGTTTTTTCTTTTTCTCTCTAATTTTCTTGATTTAACCCCGTCTTTTTCATGATCATTATATGCAAAGTACTGTGTGTGGCCATTAGATGATATAGTGCATGTAGCTGACAGTGTATTGGTGTGAGCTTTGCGGTGTGTTTGGGGGAGAAGCATAGAGAAGAAACTAAAAGGGTAGAACACAAAAGACACAGGGAAAATAAGAGGAAGAAGAAAACAAAAAAATCACAACCATTGGATTTTATTTTTCCTTATCCAACTGCTCTTAATTTATTTCCCGGGGATATGTCCAAGTCTCCCACCCTCAAGTTCGTCCTAAACACAAATCATGTTAAATTTATATCATTTAATTTGAGAAAAATATGTTTTTACTTCATATAATTTCCATCAAACATGATCTAGGTTCCTATGCATTCATACTGATATCCTCAAACTTATAAAAAATATATGTTGATTTAGCTCCTCATTTCTAAAAAATTGTCATGTTAATTTAGACAAAATCCACATTATTTAAAATTCTAGACTAAATTTATTAATATAAAAACACAAAAATCTTTATCAGCACAATTTTTTCCTTTGAATTATGATATAATTAGTACTTCTCATTTTGGGTGGAGATAAGAAAGAGATAGGAAGAAAATGAAAAAAAAAAAATAAAGAAGAGAAAATAATGGATATGAGAAGTCATGTTATAAAAAAGAGAGATACAAAGAAAAATATGATAGAAATTGAATGAAATATAAAATATATATTGAATGTTAATGATCTC
>NC_016089.4:10930872-10954398 GCF_000004515.6 Glycine max | reverse complement strand
TTTCTACACATCAAAGATTGTGTAATAGGTTGAATTTATGATAATTACCAAATTCACGCCAGTTTTAATTACTTGACTTTACTTACACCAAGATCACTTCATCACTTGATACTTAAGCAGAGCACCGAGAAGAACATTGGTTTTAAGTTGCGTTTGGGGGTAAACTTAGACAAAATGACATCATATTCCTATAGGTAGGAAAATGAGTAGGGATTCCTTATTAATACACTTTTTCTAATATATATTTTATTACTGGGTAAATTTATTAGTAAAATTTAATAATTTGGGAGAGCAAACTCTTCCTGTGTGTGTGTATATATATATATTTATTGTGTAACTATTGTTTCTTGGACTTTGGTCAGTGGTCACATTATTAAAATGACAAGAAACTCAAATTCTAAGACTTGGAATTTTTTTAACTTTTAATAGTAAAAATATTTTCTAACATTAATATAAAATATTTATTTATTTTATCAATAAATAATTTTTATTGAATAAACTAATTGGTTATTTTAGTGGAGTACCTCCTCTTAATTTTTGTTTTCATCCACCAAACTCAAAACCTTATTTAATAAAAAAAAATGCGTTGTCTCAATAGGAACAAACAACCGAACGAACAAGTAAACAGAGCGAAGGGCACAAACTCCTAATTAAGCCTAACAACATTGTTGGCTCATTACACCCCAAATCCAATTTCACCCTTAATTCTATTTTTAAGAAAAATAGACCCTTTGCTTTACTTTAACTTATGTAGCTGGCAATATATTTAATATTTGACGGACTTAATTAGAATTAAGACGCGTAAGATGTGTCATGTGTGTTGTGATTCAACCCATGTGAAGAAAAAGTAATGGTTTAATTCTTGACTTCTTGAATGGAAAATCTTGGAATATGCCTTTTGTAGATCGCAAAAATGTGTGAAAAGCTTCATGTTAGGGGCATGAAATGGGCATTTTGAGGGCTCATTTTAGGAGACAACAAAGTGGCATTACTTAAACTCTCTGTCTGGGCAAAAGAAGCCAGCACAAGGATTGCGAATCATTATGGTGGGCATTCAAAAGACTGATTTTGGACCAAATGATTTAGTTTAGAGAAAGCATCTTTCGACAATATTTTTCTTTTTTACAATTACAAGAGTGTTAGAAAAAAAAAAAAGAATAAGATATGCAATATAGTGAAAAGAGATAAAAAAAATTACAAGACTGTTGTAAACATTATTATATAAATAATATATAACTTGTATTTAGCTTTATAATATGGTTTTTTTAGGAAAGACTGAAAAAAAATGGGAAGAGAAAGAAAAATAATAGAAAGTGAAATGATTTTGTAAATTGTTTAGTAGGAAGAAAATTAAAGGGAAAAAAACTTAAATATATGTAAAATGACATAAATTCCGTAATAAACTATATGGGGTATGTAAAGATGAAGATAATTTAGTCTATTAAACTATAGAAGTTGTTCTTCTAATAAAAATGGATTGTTTTTCTTTCCTCCTTATTTATTTATTATATTTTAATGTCTTCCAAACTGACATACCATTAAAGTAAAGTCTATTATAACAGCTAACGAAGTTGTAATGGAGAAAAAGGGAATGTATGTTAATAACTCCTCCAATTTGTAATTTCCTCCTTGACATGAAATAAATTATTTAGAGAAAAATGCTACTAAATATATTAGTAACATTTTGTACTGCAGTGATCTAATTTACATCTTAGTTTTAATATTAGATAAAATTCATGTATATTTGGTTAAATAATAAATGAGAGTAAATAAGTAAAAAGTAACACCTAAATTGTTTAAATCTTTTCCCTCAATTTGTTAAAAGAAGGTATATCTTAGAATGCATTGCTAACATTTTACATCTTTGTAAATCAATTGGCATTGGTTGAAGTATATTTTTAAACTTACGATATTAAAGGTTTAATATTCCTCCATATGCTACCTCTGTGGTTCTGTCTTGTAAATGGATTTAGGCACCATTTCCATATGCTATACATAATCTACATTAATTTGTGTTCCCGATTAAATAAAAAACCCAGCCCCGTGATCACGGGCTTTTGTTATTATTTATTCATTATTTATCTTAGCTTTTTTGTTTTCTAAAGCAAGGATCGTATTATAAGTGAAGGTTCCAAGATTTTTCGTAGGAAACCCACGGGAAAGGAAACAAAATAAAGAATACGAAGGAATTCAGAGCATTGTTGGTTGTTGGTTGTTGGTTGAAAATCGGATCTTTACATTCCTAAAATTGTCAGCAAAACTAATTATAAAGCTATTAAGAGTGAATAGAATGTGGTAAGAAAAATGTTTAAATTTCGAAAGGAATGAAAAAAGCAAAAACGAGATATAGGTATGAAAACTGGAAAGATAGAGAGACTCGTGGATTAAATAGGTTGAGATTTTAGGCTATGTAGTACATGCTTTTAGACCATCTAATTAACATAATTGTTTCATATGCTCATTAAATGATCAAAGATGGCATTTTTTTTTCCCATTTTAGATTTTGTTAGATAGTGAAGATAGGATAAAAGTAGATAGGGTCAGAAAGTAAAAGAATATATAAGTAATTATTTTTCTCTGTGTTCATCACATGGCTCCTGTATAAATGTTATAAGGTATTATCTTATTTAATGTATAACTAAGTTTTAAAAAAAGTTGCATACCTGATTCCTCTCTTCCGTTCATCTTAAAAAAATAATGTGAGACAATAAAACATTTTTTTAGTTTAGAAGGAATTAAAAATTGCAAACAACTTGTATTTTTATTTCTAAGTCTTACTTTTAAATTAAAAATTGCAAACAACTTGTATTTTTATTTCTAAGTCTTACTTTTAAATTAAAAATTAGAGCAGATCAAAATAAAGAAATAGTTGATAGGCTTAATATTACAAATATTTAAAAGATTAAAGCCCCATTTGAGGGTGGTTTTTTGAAACTTAAATTTGAAAATAAAACATTTTGAATAATAAGAGGTTCAAATATTTTAAATGAAATTTAAAATCGTTTTTTATCCATAAGAATTAAATACAAATAGCAGTGGAAGATTTATAACAACAATTCACACACACTCAATCAACTAAGTTATACCCTCTTAAAATTTAAACCCATTTTAACTCACTCTTGGAAAAAAAATAGTTTTTTAATTATAGTTGTAACTTTTTTGAAGTTGTCTCTCTCAATTTGGAATGCAATATTTGGATTTTACATTTTAATTATAGTTTTAATATTTTTAAAATATAATTAAAAACACAAATTTGACCAAGCCGACCCAAATTCACCCATTGAAATGTAATACTATTTGGATTTTAAATTTTAAACACAAATTAAATTAGTAACTTTCTAGCCTAATCTGACAATGACCCGATCTAGCAAGTAAATTTTGTGTACAATTTAGACTTTTATTAAATATATAGACTACATTGGAAAATTAGTACATTTAATTATTTTTTATTTTCTCTTTTTAATAATTAAGTTCATATTTAATCCTTGATAAAACTTGAGGAAGGATATAGATCGATGAGTTCTTCTCTCTTCTCAGCATCACCTAGCTGTGGGCTTGATAGGATCCTCATCCAATATACTTTGTTAACCCTAGGGTTAATGGCATCTGTGTAGGTAATCCTCCTATGATTGGTGTGGTGGCCTGGTGGGTGGTGTCATATATTAGAGACAACAAAAAGTTTTGGGTCGTTGGTTTTGCTTATAACCCGGGCATGGGAGATGCTTTTGGATTGATAGATGTCACTCATAGTTTGATTTTGGTTTGGAACCTAGCCAATCACTGTATCTTATAGAAAAGTGTTACACTAACATCCAAAGTATTGGTTGACATCTAGAGAGAAGAAAAAAAAAAATATGAAATATTAAAAAAATATTTAAAATAGTAAGATGTTTGTTGGTTTGTTTATTATTACTCTATCTTATATGTGAATCAGATGCTCTATCAACGGTCAACTTTATATGGAATGGGTCATTGAGTTTAGCTTAGTTTTGATTATCTGGTTTTGTCTTTGTTCTTTTGTTTCCTATTTTCCAATGCATAAAAAGTCATTTGCACTCACGCCACCTGTTTATATTTTGTAAAATTTAGACCAGTAACTCCATTCACTAACACTAAACATGGGAATATTTTATTTTATGTAAAGTGAGAGGAAACATAATGTCTGAATATTACCTGAATTGAACAATGTTCGACTGAAAAAATATGCATACATTATATATAAAATATAGAGCATATAAAACATTAAGCATGCTTAATGGAATAATTTATTTTGAGTTTTTAAATAATTTTTATGAGTTCTATGATATCACATGAGATATAAGAATTTTGTGTCATTTTATGCTTTAACGATAGAATCTTATTTTAGTTTTTAAATTTTACTTACATAAACAAAACAAAAACTGAATAATTCTTTTCTCTAAATGACATTAATTTATTTTTTTTGCAAAAAGTAGAGTTCTTCTGAAAGAATAATACTAGATATGATAAATTCTTGAGCTCAAGAACTCTTATTAAAGATGTTTTAAGACATCTCGTTATTTCTCTATAAAAAAAAATAATATCTCATATTATTTTATCTTAAAAATTATCTGATATTTTTTAAGTGAGAATGTAGGGACATAACTTCTAATTTTAAGATAAATTATGATGTTATATAAATTATTTAATGAATTATTGTATAAGTATCACTTATCTTTTATAAAAGTAATAGAATGAAGACACATCTCTAATAGTACTTTTTCTTTCTCAAGATTCAATATAAGCAAAAATAATTATTTTTACAATGTTTAAGAAAATTAGTGAAAATAATTTAATTTTACTAATTTCAACTAAAAAAATATGATTATTTCTAAAATTTCGTTTATTGGAATTTGATATGAATAAAATAGAATAATTAAAAATAGAGTTACAATTAAATAAATGATATTTTGAGAAAAATATCATTAAATAGAGGTAAAATTCATTAAATTTGCATATATTTGAGTCTAAGATACAATAACTTTTTTGTTTATATACGAGTTCAAAGAAAATATTAGATGGTTAATAGTATGTTAGGTCGTTAGAAGACAATTGTCTATCGAAATTATTTTACCCATACTAAAAAGATAATAAATAAACAAAAGAGAATAATAAATTGACAAAATTAATCATATCATCATTAATTCATTTTTTTTTGGTTATGTAGCTCATATCATTAATATTGAAAGAGATATAAGTTAATGTTACATTGAAACGTTAAAATGATAATTATTTTTGGAACAATTTTTTTCTTACCCACCAATTATAATGAGATGGAGGGAGTAAGAAAGTTAGTTAATCACATGTACATTAACTAAGAAAGTTATGTTAATCACATTTAATTGCACAAATCTCAATTAAAAACTATTTTCTTCTACAACTTACCTTTTATTGGAACTTAATATTAATAATTAAAAAAATTCATTGAAACTAAAACTTTAATTAAATAAATAGTATTTTAGAAATAACAAGATTAAATGGAGGTAAAATTAATTTTTTTATATTTGAGACTGAATGTAGTAGTCCATATATAGGTCTTCTTTGTTAATAGCTCCATAAGGAATTAAACTTACATCTATAAAAAAGATGTGAATTAATTTTGAATGCTTTGTTTCTTTTTATACAGAAAATTCTTTGTTACTTATGTCAACACATATTCGTAGAATGTGAAATTATATGTAAATACTTTTAAACGGAAAAGATTGAAAATCAAAATAAGTTTACCACTGCCAACGAAGAAGAATTTGTCAAACTTATAATATCTTTCATATAGAAACGATTGAAAACGATTTGATAACAAAATCAAAACCTTGAAGTACGTAGTTATGCATATATAGTATAAATTAAGATTTCAAATATAATGACATATGGAGGAATATTAACAACTTTTCTTAATGATTTTGGAAAAGAAGATTAGTAACATATTTTTTTACACATATTTTCTATTATTTAAAAAAAATAAGAAAAATATAAAATTATAAATAGAACTCATTAAATAAGAAGTAAGATTTATTAAACTTTTTTTACTAATAAATTTTAACTCATAATAAAAAATATGTTAAAAAGTGTGTGATTTGTATTATTACTGTTTATTTTAATTAAAATTAGAGTGTATTTAATTTAGATGATAAAAAAGTAAAAGATAAAAATAAAATATTTTTTAAAATTGAAATAGAAAATAAAAAGCATAAGAGTCACATAAAAAATACAATTTTTCTCTTATTTCTCTTCTCTCTCATCCTAAACCAAACAAGTCTTAGAGTAGCTGGTCTACACTTGAAATTTTGCAATGTGAAGTTCCCAATTAGGTATACTTGGATTTGCCGTGTATGTGTAGTGTGAAAATACACACACATATAATAATCATGCACAAAAGTTGACATGTCAATTCAATTATAGCAAGCCTCAAGTAGCTGTCACATTGCAACACCATAAAGCATGCCATGTTTTGGTGGGTGTCACATGTCCAAATACTAGCACATCTCTTTCCTCCTATAACTAATTTACAATCCATTTAAAAAACTCTAATAATGTTTTATTTTTAAAATTTTGTTAACAATCAAATTCCTTTTTTAACCGTCCCTGATTTTTCTTCTTTGGGATAAATTACAATTTTTAAATTCAACGTTATTTGTAAATTGTAATTACCTTGATTTCTCATGATATGCTTAAAATGATTCTATGTATAAGGTGAAATAGTATTATTTTTAAAGAAATTTTATTTGTTTACCAACATAAGAAAAACTTAACTAAATCATTAGATTGTTTTTTAAAGTTTTATTTACCGAAAATGCTCGTTTTGCAGGACAAATAAAAGGCTCTTAAAAATCCTAAAAACTAAGTGCTTGAATATTTTGACACTTGAATGACAAAATTGAATTGTGAGAAATTGTGCAATATTAACTTAAATACAGTACGATAAATATTGTTGGAATTTTTTTAATTAATATCGACATTTTATATCGATAATTATAATTATCGTCAACTTTAATTACAAAAATAAAATTAATAGTTATTGATATAAATATGATTTAATTTTAAATGAAAAAAATATCTAAGTTTTGTTCGATTCAAATTTCAAAAACCTCTCGTACATCCAAACAGATTTGTTTTTTTCTTTTTTATCGCATCCTCTACTATCCCGGTTGTGGGGACCACCGCCCCCAAATGGAAAATATTTGTTTATGTCGAGCTCCGAACGCCTTAACAAGATAGGATTATTTTTTTTTTCCAGAAATTACATTTTTTTTTATTTTCTTATGAGTATTTCTATGAAGGAAAAAACTTATTTGAGTCACTGTAACATATTAAATGCAGACATTTTCATTAATAAATAACGATTCAAATTCTATTTACCACATTCTAATATATTAACTCCTTCCGTTAAATCTATCATGTGAGAAAATAAATATATACTTTGGAAAAAATATATTATCTATCCTTATAATTATTTTTCTACTATGATGTGGATACAAAATTGTTCCAGTAAAATCAGTAACAAATCTTTATTTGGTATGATGAATAAAAATAAAATAAGTATTTTTTTTCTTAATATGATTTATTTCATTTTAAAATCAAAATTCGAGCGGAAAATAAACAATTTAGATTTAATTGTTTGTATTTAAGTTTGAGCTAACCACAATTATTATTTATGACAACTTTCCTTTATGAATTTTAATGTAATTAAATTTTTAAGATTTGAATTCGAAATTATTAATTTGAAGTATTTTCCCATTTTCTTTGGAATTATCGATAATTTAAATATAGTTTAGTTTTTTTATATAGTTTAACTTAATTTAGTTTTTGCATGCACTTAATTTAGTTTTTAGTTCATACATTATCCAGCTATTAAATTAATTAACGAGATAATAGCATAATACTAACATGTACGCCTAGTGTTCTCTAGACTGAAATGACATTTTAGTGAGAAGGAGAATTGGAAATGGACAGCAGAATGGAAGGAACAGAGGTACATAGGAGGGGTGTTAGCGTAAATTAAGTAAGAAAGAGAGAGGGAAAGGATTCGGAGATACAATGGTTTGGTTTGTCCGTACGTCCTAGTCTCTGATCCGAAACATTAACTGCCACGCGGATCTCTCTCTTTCAAATCCCTATGAGGATCTGTGTCCGCGAATCTTGGGCTTCACTTCGCTTATCTAAAAACATCCAATTTTTTTTTCCTTTACTTAAGAGTTTAGAACTTTCTGTTCCTTAGCAAAAATATCACGGACTCAGTGACTTATTGAATGTTTTTAATTAGTACTTTTATTATAGAGATTTGTTAAAATTTAATAAATGATTAATAATTCATCTTAAATATCGATGTTCATTAAAAACTAAAAAGCATTTGCAACGGCCAGAATCATGATGACTATTTATCTTTGTTCTTTCTACTCAATTTAATAATGTTTCTGATAAAAAAAGATTCAATAATGTTTTCCATTTTTTGTGGCAGTTTTACTTTTACATATTACTTTAAAAATACATACACACACTCACTCACTCCCATATACACATAATTATAATTTTCACAGTTTAATTTATATACTAGTATATTGTAATTAGTTTTTTTTTTATCAAAGTATATTGTAAATCTAAAATATATTTAATTAGATTTAACCACTTTTTTGTTATTTTATTCATTAAAATGATGAGGCGATAAGGTACTCCAATAGTGCATTAGATAAACTAAATTATTCAGAATCAATAAAAGATAAACTAAATTATTGAATTAGAGTGCATTGATAATATTTGTTTATAATAATAATTTAATTAGAGTGCATTGATAATATAATTAATTTTTTGTATACTATTATCCAAATCACAAGTTATCATGTATTGTGAATATGTGGATTTTTATAATATTTATTTCTAAAGGGAATTTACTTCCTATGCATTTTGTAAATTTTTTTACATTATTAATCAATAAAATTTATAATTTGTATGAAATAAAAGATAATTTTTATACATAAAAAATTATGATTAGATTATAGAATAAAATCTCTTTACACTATTATTGCATATACTATTTTATCTAGTCATACCTAATGTGAATTTTTTATTGATGTATAGTGTAAAAATCTATATACTAATATTTGATGAAAATTAAACGCTCAAACTCATAATTTTATTTTTATTAGAGAAAAAGTAAATTATATTAACAAAAATAAATTTAACTCCCTTGTTTAATGATTTTGTTTTTTTAATTTGCCTGGTTATGTTTAAACCAAACACTCCGTGAACGTTGCGTGCACAAAAGAAGTTCACTCTTGTTGAAATCGGTGGGTAAAAAATAATTCATCAAATGTGGTCCAACCGTCCAAGCAAATTTGAATCATCAATATCCATACATATATCTGATTTTTTATCCCATTCGATCACGTGAGTGTGTATAATTTTTTTAATATTTTATAATAGTTTACAATAAATTAATCATTTTATGCATTATTAATCATATTAAATTATATAGCATCATACTATGCATTAAATTATAACATAAAAATTTTCTTTTTACATTCAGAAATTTTTTTAAATATCATTAACACACAATAATTTTCATTGATTCGCAAAATTTGTAGAAATTAATATTGCAGTTTTGCAACTATACTTGTATTTTTTTTTTCGCTGATCAATCGGGGGCTTACAAGCTCGAAACAACAACTAGGAAGAAAAAACATAAAGCTGAAACTAATTATGAAACTTTATCTTCGAAGTAATATAAGAAAAAAAATAATTAACGAAGCAAGTAAATTCTGGAATAAAAGAACTACTACCATATTTATATCATCAAGAATAATTGGAGATCCATATAATAATTAATAAAATTTATTAGTGCATCCCACGAAGATGAATTTAATCCAATTAAATGCATCTTAAACTAACAATTTTTTTCCATGTGTGAAATGTTTAAATTAACCATGCATAAAATCAACAATATAAACAAGGAAAAAATAGAAACTAGAGTGTGTAAATTGTGAGAAAAAGTAGTTGACAAGTGAGTATTTTATGTAGGTCCAGCAATAAGTGTTTGATGTTGATCAACGGCGATTAGACCTCCAATCATGGGATGCTGCCATTGATTGTATTAAATTTATTGCAATAAGAGATAAAGACTTTGGACACAGTGGTTAATACGAGGAAGGACAGAAAGACAGAGGTTGAGGTAGGCGTGCATTTCATCATTTTGATTGATGCCAAGTGCAATTAAAAATCCAGCTACGTGGTCTAACCTAATATCATTTGGTTTTGAAATTTGGGTGATTTTTTTGTATGCTAGTCTAGTTTATCGTGGATTGTGGGTTTAGACTAAGTTAAATTAACATGCAATTAGTTTGAATGCTATTTGATTTGATTTCTATGAGAGATTTTATTATAGGTAATTATTAGTAAAGTGAGTGAGTATTCACGTCATAAATATAACAAAATTAAGAATAATAATAATTCTAAATTCTAAAATATTCTCATGTTTTTTTACATGAAAAATACTAAATGTATTTTTATTTAAGTTAATTAAATTTTTAGTCTTTCAATTTCTTCAGATTATAATTTTTAATCTCTCAAAATTTACTTGACAACTTTTATTCTATCATTAATTTTCTTTGAGCACTTTTTTTACTTATTTTTAATCCTTCATTCATTTTTTATTGTTCAAAATCAGTCAAAATATATAAAAGAAATGATAAACTAAAAATAAACAAAACAAAAACTAGTTAGTGATTGCATGTCCTCCGTTAGACTTCTTGTTTTTGTTCTTTTCCAATTCCAATTGTACCAAATAAAATAAAAAAACTCCAATCCAGTTTTAATTTATTCAAATAAAAAAGTTGAAGAGTTAACTTATTTTTAAATCGTGTTTTAATTTATAAATAAGAAACAAATAATTTTTATATTCTCTATTTCTTTTTATTTGTCTCCCTACACAAGTTAAAAATATAATCAATATTTCATTCACAATAAAATTATTTTTAAATTTGTAATGTGACTTTCACTATTATTCTTCTTTAATTTATGGTGTGTATAAAAAAAAATTGTACACTGATTATTAATGTTCTTTAAAGTCTTTATTTATGATTATAGATATCTTTCACTATCAAAATATAGAAACATCTTATTTAGGGTTAGCTCCTAAAATGGTGATTTCTTCCTTAAACAAGAGTCGAAGTAGACTTTATTAATAATTTGTAGAAAATTTAAACATATATTACCTAAATTAAACACACTACAATTAAAACAAATCTTATCTAACGATCTAAAATACTTCTAACGTAGTTTGTTTTATTATAAAAAAAAAAAAAAGACAATTTCTGGTTATGGAAAAAAACACAAACAACTTGCGACTGGGGCAGTTCTTGTTCTTCAGCCAAGCCATTCACTTCACTTCACTGACTTCAGTCTTCCCACGCACCATTTGGTGGACCCCTATTCATACATTGATGATTGATGTTACCATTATTTAAATTTAATTTAATGTGTGAATAAATGAGTGAATGAATAACCACGATGTTGATGCAATAAGACGGTGTACGCATCCCGTTGTCCATGGATATTGAGAGTAGTTGGGTATGCAATATACCTATGCCCATCCATAGCTTTGGTACTTATCAGCTTATCATAATTTGGAGCTATATTTCACTAACGAATATGGTAGTTGGTCTCTCCTATAATCTGTTCTTGCAAAGTAAAACAAGAGTGGACTAATCGAAGGACTACTTGTGAATCCAAAATCTCATGAACATAGTCATCAAATGCATAAATCAATTAGCATATAAAGTTATTTTAATTTCATCAAAAATTAAGTTTGAATTCTACCTATATAATTGTGTTAAATATTCTGAAAGATTACTTTATCTCATGGCTATAATACAAAAGCTGAACTTTTGGGCTTCTTCCACTTGCATCTTTTCAATAATTGCATTCAAACTATATTATATGATCTTGCGAATTGTGATAGCCATTTCAATATATGTACCCAATAGTACCTACTACCAGGTGACGAGTAGTTGTGGGTGTTGAGTTTTCCCCAAGCAAACCTCGTTTTGGAACTTCTTAGTCCAAACATGGATTTATTGAAAGGATTTGTCACCAACTAACTTTCTTAAAGACAGGAGTTCGAGATCCCTTTGGGTTTTGGGTTTTATGTGTAAGTTTAGGCTGTGTTTAGTATAATTAGTTGAAAAATTAATTCATTAACAAAATAAAAAGATTAATCAAGAGAGAGGAAACAGATTCGATCATTAAAATTAACAGGCATTTGATAAACAAAAAATGTCACGCATATATTAACTTTTAAATCATGAACTGTTATTAACTTAAGCCTCATTTGGGGTGGGTTTTTTTTTATTAAAATTTTAAAAATCAAAATCAGTTTTAATTATTTATTTATAGTTTTTAAATTTTTTTACAAATTGAACATAAATAAATTGAGACAACTATTTTATCTGATCTCGTTGCATAATGAAATAATGCCATATAAAAAATATCAACACAAAAAATAATTAAAAAATAACAATTTAATATGCTAAAAAATAGTAAAAGTTTGAAACATATAAATTTTTACAGAAAAAGTAAATATTTTTTTTAAAAAAATACATGTCAGTGACAATAATATTAAAGATATATAACGCTAATAGTGGTGTTGACGTCAATAATGATAATGGTGATGAGAATATCAATAATGAAAATAGTGGTGACAATGCTAATGATAATAATGGTGATGATTCTCAAGAATCTATGTGCAAAGTAGTGGAGACAATTATCCCTCAAAGTAATTTTTTTTTACTTGAATATATTGAATAAATAATTTTTCCCCCATAAAAAAAATAGGTGTTGCCCCCATTTTTTTAAAAAGATAAATGTAAAAATTTGAAAAAGACAAATGATAAAATAAATTGTTATTCCTTTAAAATAAATTATTACTAATTTTATCCACTTTATTTTTTTAATTTTTATTATTTTCAATTTTTAAAATACTCTTTTAATAGAACTTATAATATCTTTCGCCTAAGAAAATATTAGATATTTTTGCCCCACTACAATTCTTTTTTGGATGTAATTGGGTGATGATGGTGGCGAAATGGTGGTGATAGTGGAAGTATATTTTTTAAAACTAAAAACTAAATTCACAAATATTTTTTTTCTTGATTTTAAATAGAGTATAAAAATATTTTGAAATTAAGTTAATAATAATTTCAACTTCAGTTTATTAAACACATTTTATTTCAAAAATTACATTAGAAGATAAAAAATACAAAACTCTCAACCACCTAAACAAACCCTTATTATGAGATTTAGGAAAATAAATAGAGTTTTAGGAAAATAATGATATTTTTGTAATTAAATAAATAAGGAGAAATGATGATTTTAAGGTAAATGAAATAAATATATGTTCTTAGAAAATAAAAAAAGATGTTTTATTTATTCATTTGATAGAAAGTAAAATATAATTTCTTTTATAAAATAATAAAATAGAAAAATAAAGACATATTAGGTCAGTTTTTACATGTACGTCTCCACGCTTTCTCTTTTCTCAAATTTGTTTTTCCTTCCCCTTTTCCAAAATCTTCTCTTTTTCCCGCATAAAACTGTCTCAATAAAATTACAATCTCAAACTCATTAACCATTGGATTGTCGCTAAATTTTAACAACAACTTCAAAACTAATTTTCACACATCCCCACCGATGGGATTTGTGAAATAATTTTTGTGATGAGATAAATGTCCCTCGCATGTAGCTTTTTTTTTCCAGCATACACCCAAACCTATATCTCAGTAAAACTACAATCCCAAACTTGTTAAACCTTTGGATTGTCGTGAAATTTGAACACCAGGTTTGAAACTCAGTTTTGCACATCCTCACCATTGGTATTTGTGAAATAATGTCTGTGGTAAGACAAATGTCCCTCTCACGAAGACAGTGAAATGAAGACTCCAATCTTTTCTCCTCCTCTTCTAACACTTGAAAACCCTAGCAGAGTAACCAGAGGAAAAACTTGAGAAATATTAGGGAATCACTAGAGATTCCGTTATCACTACCGGACTACATATGTGATCCCACTTAGAGGTAAATGACGAGTTTATCGTAATTGAGGTTAGAATGAATATGTGTAGGGATCCTTATAGGATCAAATTAGGATTTATTTTGGGATGTTTATTGTATTGTGATTATTCCTTTATGATTATAATTACGAGATTGTTGTGTTTGACGGGCCAATTGATATACTGATGCAAATTGGTTGATAAACTTGAGTGCTCTTTGTGTTTTCATGTTTTTGACCTATGATTTTGATTCCTTTAATTTTGATATGATTATGTGAAATTGTTTGAGGGATTTAATCATATGAACATAACATAATAATATTATTATTGTGTGACATGTATATAATGCATGAGGCGTGATAACATGTTGTCTTGGGATTATGAAAGTATGATGAACTATTTGTAAGTGACAACTTGAGTATATGCTAAATCGTGAGATCACACACGTGTATTGAGATATTGTGTGCATTGAGTTGTGAGCTATAAATCGTACAGTCACACGATTGTAAGACCCTTTAAGGGTGACGAGTTAATGCACAACGAGTATTGTGATTATTCCTTTATGATTATAATTACGAGATTGTTGTGTTTGACGGACCAATTGATATACTGATGCAAATTGGTTGATAAACTTGAGTGCTTTTTGTGTTTTCATGTTTTTGACCTATGATTTTGATTCCTTTAATTTTGATATGATTATGTGAAATTGTTTGAGGGATTTAATCATATGAACATAACATAATAATATTATTATTGTGTGACATGTATATAATGCATGAGGCGTGATAACATGTTGTCTTGGAATTATGAAAGTATGATGAACTATTTGTAAGTGACAACTTGAGTATATGCTAAATCGTGAGATCACACACGTGTATTGAGATATTGTGTGCATTGAGTTGTGAGCTATAAATCGTACAGTCACACGATTGTAAGACCCTTTAAGGGTGACGAGTTAATGCACAACGAGTATTGTGATGAGATCCACTGTGGGATCCGACGAGTTTAATCACTTTGAAGCACAATGAGTTAAAATTATCTTGAGAACAATTGAAGAGTCGTGTGTTTTGTATAGTTCATAGATAGATTCTGCATGCTAAAATGTTTTCTGGGTTGGACCTGAATCAGGAGAGAGAGACCCTGACGGACTCTTTGGAGTGTAGGTCGTGGGGGTAAATACATTCAGTTTGAATGTTCTTTGAAACCTATGCTAATCCCATATGGTTGAAGAATTCTCGCAAAACAAAGTGACCATGACTGGTCTCCCTATGATTTTACCTAGTGACTTGACTTATCAGTGTGTGGTTTGTCTTGTCATATACTCCTAGGTGCTCGATGAAGTTTTTCACTAACATGGTACCACATTGCATATAGAATTGAGTCTTAGTATATTTGTTGCATAACGCTTATGTATTGATCAATATGGATTGGTTGAGTGATAATGTATTTTAATCCTTGAGTACGTGAATGATATGAAAATGTGTGAGACGTGTAGTGTTGAGATGTGATGTTACGCGATAACTGGTGGAATGACATGAGTTGTGTTAAAGTAAGTTGTATTTCATTTATATGATATGTATATCTATGTTGTCATGTTTCTCTCTATTAGTTAGGAGTGTGATAATTCAC
This sequence comes from Glycine max, assembly GCF_000004515.6. NCBI lineage: Eukaryota > Viridiplantae > Streptophyta > Magnoliopsida > Fabales > Fabaceae > Glycine > Glycine max. Next base: position 10,938,718 of record NC_016089.4, on the reverse strand, counting down.
TCCCTGGATGTTGTTTGTGTTTGAATCCTATGATGATTTCGAACCTCATGCTAGAGGATGTCGGAACATAATATTCTAATAAGATGTGACATTAGGACATGAGGTTTTGTATTAATTGCATGAATTTCTGGACATGTAATTTTTATCATTTTGTTTCACATGTTGAATCTTTAGTTCATCTTTGGAATTTTGGATGATCTTGTTTTGAGCCAGAGATGTTTTTAATAAGTTTTATTTGGTAATATTGAAGTGAATGTGACACTTTTATCCACACGAATTTGTTTAAGTGATTTGAATAAAGTTGATTTAATTAAATTTTGAATTTTTATATATTTTTCTTAAGTATATATATGTCGGGGTAGAGGGTGTCACGCTCTTTGTACGAATTCATTAACTAAACAACTTTAGAGACAACTATAATTTAATTAAAAATCAATTATATATATTTTTTGATTCAAATTTCAATTAACAAAGTAAATATATTGCTAATATGTAAATCAACTGGTACACAACTAACAAGTTATTTGTTCAAAATTCGAATAGTACCAGACTCGTCTTATATCGAATAGTACCAAACTCATCTTAAATAAGATTTTGAGTAAGAGTCTTGTGAATAAACAAAACATGATAGTAAAGGGAGATCCTATTAAAGATGACCAAATAAATTTTTCGATGAAAATTAGTTATCAATGAAACTGGTAGATATTACATATCAATACTGAGTGGGTGTATCTTAGTTGGCAACACACATTGAATTTTTAAAGAAGGACTTGAATTTGATCCCCACAAAATATACTCTTGTGGAGAGACAATAAACTTTAAGTATGACTAAGTTTTGGTCAAGAATTAGTCCCACCGTCGATCTAAAGGATCGATGCTTATGGGGATGTCTTGAGATAGCCTTCAATAACTAAGATCCTAATTATGGTGATACCAAATTAAAAAAGATATTCGTACGAATGTAATGGTGACTAAAAAAAATTTGTTGATATACAACTATTTTAACTTAAATAATAAGAGATATAATAAGCTGGATGATTAAGAAAGAAGAAAAAGGAAAAAAGATTACAAATTTAATCATTTCTACTAAAAAAAATTAACAATTTGATTATAGATTAACATATGTCTCTTAAAAAAAACTTAGAGCAGTAATCTCAACTTTATGTTTTTTGGGTTTTAACTGCCTTAAAAGCTGGGTAAATCCGTAAATATTCAACTTGAATATGATTAATCAAATTATCAACGCAGTGTTCCAATGCTGATAACTTAGACCAAACTATGATATCTAATAATAAAAAAAGACCAAATTATGATTTTTTGTTGTTGTTGAGCAGACCAAAATATGATATTAAATTAAATATATGATTGATATACTTTAATCGAATTTTGAACGTGTTCAAGACTTGTTCGGGTAACAGTTTCCGATTTAATAAAAATATGAACTATACCCAAAATGTAATGATTTCTAATTGTACTTTTATACATAACGTTTTTCATGATTAAAATTCAATATACATTAAAAGCATGTACAAAGTGCATGTAAGTGCAGAGATACAGGAAGATTGCAGTTTAAATCAGAATAAATTACAACCTTTTATTATGAAAATCTACTTGCGTAATTGCATTAGCCTCTTAGGAATGAATAAAAAAATATAAATTTTATTAAAATAAAAATATTGTGAACACAATTAGTTTGAAAAATCAGATACGTAATCAGCTGCAAAAGGTGCATTTAGTTTCAATAATATCTTTTTAATTTAATTTAAGTGTAAATGTCAACTTTCGTTTTTGAAACTTGAAAGTATAAAACGATAATAATGTAATTTTTGAGAGAATAAAATTTTTAAATTAGTTCTTAAATATGTAAAAAGCACGTTAAATATATTATATGTTATATCATTAAGTTATAATATTTAAGAATAATTTAATATTAAGTTATATTTTTTGAAAATTAATTTAATATTAAATTATAAAATTTAATGATTAATTTGATATTAAATTATATAACATTATTTAATTGTTAATTTTTTAGGGATTAATTGTTTTAAATATTAAATTATCGGATTATAATTTCAGGAATAAAAATGATCATTTATTTTTAATTAAAATATTTCTTCTACATGTTATTTAATTACATGTTGATATTCATATTTTTTTAAGTTTTATAATAATTATTTTAAAAAACATAATTTTAATTAAATAATATATGAAAATAATCATTTTCATTCAATATCAACTTGGTAAGAGAAAGTTGCAGAGACCTTACTAAGAAGGAAATATTTAAAATTCATATTCACTTTCATGACTCTTACAAAGCAATTGATTCAAGAAAAAGGCATAAAATGATATAATTAACATATTTTTTTATTGTTAGCTAAAAAAATAACAATTTTTTTATTAATTAAAATTTATTAAAAATTTAAAATATGGAAATATCATTTTATATTTTAAATTTTAATATAATTTTTAATTAATAACAAAAAAAAATCATAATTATAGTTATTTGATAATCATCATCATAGTAGTGGCATAAAGTTGGACCCATCCAAATCTAGCACAAGACATGTCAACCGCGCATAATGACGTGGTATATGGGATTACGACGGGTGCTTGGTTCCTTATGTAATAATGTGTTGGGTAACATAACATCAATAACAACCACTTGCCATGTCTGCTTATATTTACTTCTCCTTCATCGATCAAACCATGCTGCAAGACAACCATACTTTCTAGTTTCTACACACATTCTTGCCTCTCTTCCATGTTAATTTCATCATACTTTGTTTCATTTCTTTTTTTTTTCAATCGATAAATGTTTTGTTAGCATAGAGATTCGAGTTCACGTTCACGGTTGATTCTTTTCTCCCTTCATCATTTATCATCAAATTAATCTTATATCTATATTTTATTTCATTTGGTAACATTAATTAAAATGTTCATGTAAATTTTAATTACAGTTTTAACATTGAAATCAAATATGTATACGAGTGCTTGACCAATAACAATATATAATTAAAAATGATTTATCAAAGTAGTTAGCATAAATAATGTGATGCTTATTAGAATCTTTTAACTAAGATTAAAGTCTGATCTCCAACTTGAAAATGAATTTCGGCTTCAAAATGAATTCGTAATTAGAAATACTATTTTCAACCAGTCAGTTAGTATAGATTGGTTGATAATTTATGAAATATAGAAAACATATTATTTTAAATTTTGCAATACCTTCCACCTTGTTTTTCCTTTCTTATAGCCTTCCATAAGTATTTTTTTGTAGGATGCCCTATCTAGAAATAAAGTTCAAAATGTATCTTTTTTGTACGAATTATGTTAAGAATATTTTCTCAAGCAAGCTATAACTAAATTTGACTCCAACAATCATTTGAGCACAACATATTTTAATTTCTGCGATGAGTGAAAATTCAACTTGAGTTTTTTTTTATGAAGCAAAAAATTCAACTTGAGTTGAAGATAACGATTACTTGATGCATGATAAAATGTGAGATTAATTATGTTCAACATAAAAGTTTTTCGTTTCACGAGTCACAGGCTAAGGTTACCTTCTATTTTTTGGGAGAGTAAACGTGTCCCAATCGACAAGGTGGAGACCACAAATAAAGCTTCCATATATTGCCATTAGCTCTAACAAAGGTTGAAGTCTTGAAGAAATGTTGGTTTTATCGGTAAGAATCGAGCTAATATTTCAAAATGACAAATTTGAAAATCTCACTTCTGATTTTCAAATTTTGTTGATGAATAATTTAAAAATACTCCTAAACGTTTTTGGAACATTGAAGACTCCATGAATCTTGAGATCTAAGTCACTCAAGGAACATACATGTACTACAGTATATTTCGGAAATGATATTCCTTGGAGTCCTATTACTAAAAATATTATTTTGATTAAAGATATTTGGTAATTACTTATCGTTTCTTGGAATATTTTTAGATTTGTTTCAATTCAAAAATAATAATATTAAAAAAATGTAGAATAAGAGAAAAGTGAAAAGTTACTTTAGAAAATAACTTTCATTTCCTGAGAATATATGGAATAGAAAGAGATGAAAACATGTGTAATATAGACTGTTGAAAATAAATAATGCCTGGGAATAAATTTTTATAACATACCCAACATAGGAGTATTACATTTCCGAGAATAATTTTGTAAAATTTGAAACAAACACACTCCTGAACTTGTGATTAGAAAAGATATATTGCCATTTGCCAAGGATCGTTAATAAGAAACAATATCACCTGCCAGAAAACAAAAAATAAATGGGAAATGGGCTGGCCAATCTTGTACGAGAGATTATTATATAAAACCAAAATATTCCAATGGATCAATCCATCTGTTCAGGCTGGTAGGAGAATTCTATTTGTACTCTCTTTCTTCTCTTCTCAATTTTTATTTTACATTTTGAATCTTAAAATACATTTCAAAACTAATTTTAAAGAATAAAAGAACAGAAAATAAAAGGAAAAAAGGTGTGCGAATAGAATGGCCTAACAGGTAACACATTCAAGAAGGGCCTTAAAAGTTAATACAAACAGACAAGGTAATTGCTATTTATATCCCTCTATTTGTTGAGTGCACCTCATTCTCCATTTTTATTTTAATTGTCCATTATATCCTTTTTGCTTAAAGAGATACACTCCATGGAAACCCTTTTTATTTTCTGGAAATACATTTCTAGTATTAGAAAATGAACACTTATTTTACACCTCATGTTTATTAGTCTTATTTTCATTCTATCATTAATGATCTTTAAATCATAATTTTGTACCCCATATTATATATTACATGTAACATTGTGTGTTTTTCTTCACGTGACAGTGCATTTTAAGGTTGTCTCATTTTTATTATTATTTCTCTTATTGTTTCATCCATTATCCATATTATTGTTTCATACACAAGAAAAATAAGAATATCAATAATAAGAGAAAACATGTGTGAGCAGTGATTCCTAATAATTGTTATTCTTATTTTTCTCGTGTAAAAAAAAGTATGATGTACATTGTATAATAGATAAGTCAACCATGGATATACTTTAAAACTCATTGCCACATGGGAAACACATTAGTACATAAAGGAGGTTTAAAGAATAATGAAATGAGACTTCAAAATTAGAGTATAAATAGTAATAATAGGAACAATATTAATAAAGATGAAATATACCTTGGAACACAGTCCCACGTGAAGGAAAATATACAATGTTACATGCAATATACATTACTATATAAAGAACATGCGATACAAAATTAGGGTTTAAAGAACAATAAAAATAAGATTAGATAGGTTTAAAGATCACTAATGATAGGATGAAAATAAAACTAACAAACATGAGTGTGTTAGATAAAATTCATTTTCTAACACTAGAAATGTCTTTGTAGAATAACATATATCTATTTTGGAAATGTATTTTCAGAATTATGATATGTAATTCCAAAAATACATTTCTAGAATAGGTATATATTATTCTGAAATGATATTTTCAGAAAAGAAAAAGGGTTTCCAAGGGGTGTATCTCTTTAAGGAAAAGGGTATAATGGACAATTAAAATACAAAAGGGGGATTGTGGGTATACTTAGAAAAAAAGGAGAAGTAAGTAGCAAATGCTTCCTGATAATGTTCAGTTCCAGTCAGTCCAAGAATAAGTTATCCCTGCTAAGGTGTAAGATGCGTGTTAAGGATTAATAAAAAAAACTCCAAATGAGTAATAAATCTATATTTTATTGACTTTGACAAGAAAAAATTAATTTAATTAACATCAATTTAATAAATCTTTTTTTAGACGTAAAAAAAAAGATTGGTGCTTAGAAAAAAAAACAATTTAATTAACATTAGGTTGGTTGTTTTTCCTGTACGTAAATGGTGTGTCGGGAAGGATGCAGGGATATAGTTACTCTATCTTAAAATAATTAGATTATATTAATAGTTTTTAAACATGATTAAATTACAATTGAGAGTGCATATAAAATTGTTCTAAATTAACTAATAATCTTGAATATAAATTCTGAATACAAAATTTGCATTAAATATTTGAAGATATCAGTTTAACACACAAATATATTAACTTTACTTTAGTTTTAATATTCTATGGCACATGTGTGTTATGAATTTGTATACAAACTGAACGTGTTTTTTAAAATTTCTTTACTAAAAATATGGAACTTTTTTTCCGACAAAGTTCTAAAAAATACTTATAATTCTTATAATCTTATATCCAAACATGCCCTAATACTTTTCTAAAACTTGTCCAATTCGTTCCAAATATATTTTAACTTCATAAGTATACGTCAAATTCCTATATAAAAAAAACTATACGTCAAATCAGTTTTAAATTAAATATTTATGATATTTAAATAGTAGACTTAGTTAAGATTAAGATTAGTTGAAAAGATGTACACAACTGGTAGAAATTGCAGAGTTAAGAATGACAGCTTCACAATCTAGGGACATTAATGCATACTATCATTGACTCTGAGTGAAATCTAAAACATTGACCAAAATAAGAAAATAGGCATTGGGCAGCGTACATGTTATATCTCTTAATAAAATTAATTGAACTGATTGAGCATGTAATAAATGGGGATTTATTTTAAACAAATAAATAAATGAGACATTGATTAGTTTCTTTAATCAAATAAATATTTGTTTTTTTTCCATAAAATAATAATAATTTTACAGTTTTAAAATATTATTTTTTTCTAACTAATATTGATCAACCAAAATTTAAATCTTAAATCATTTAATTAAAAAATATAAATCATTATAACTTGTATTAACCGTTGTTGTTGTTGGTTTTAAAATACTATATTATTTGATAAATATATTAAAAAAATGTTTGGATTTTGTTCCACCATATACTGTTTTACACTCACTAAAGAGATGCGGACTGGTTTCTCTACACACATATATATATATATATATATATATATATATATATATATATATATATATATATATATATATATATATATATATATATTGTTACCGAATCAAATAATATATATTAATTTTACAGTTTTAAAATAATAATTATATTATTTTATAAAATATATAAAAAGAAGTTTGGTCTTTGCTATAAACAGTTTTAAATCCATTAATGAGATGCTGACTAGCAGGAAAACTAGCAAAGGTGAGAACGCATAACCGTTCAACCACATGAAATGATAAAATGAAAAAAATAAGTAAAAAAATAGAGTGAAAATAAATGTGCTTATTTAAAAATAAAAAATAAATATTAAAATATAAATAAATATATAAAAATACCTGAGAAATAGAATAAAATAACTAATGAATCCCACAATTCTAAATTCTTATCCTCTCTCATTTTTCTTCTACCAAACTATTAGCCTTTTTATTTTCCAAAATTTTCTTTTCTCTGCTTTATATATATATATATAGCCAACATGTTAAGTTAAATACCTCCAAAATCTTTCGTGTCCAACTCTAATAACAATCACCCACCAAATTAAGCTCCCATTGTTCTTTATCTTAAGAGTTACACAAACATGACTAAGACTATACGGCATAGAAAGGGAGGAGAGGACAAGCCAAAGAAACTGTGTAAGTATCACTAACTAAAGGCTATTTTCGATTTAATTAGATAATCAATTTACTTCCAACAGTTTTTTTTAATTAGAATTATAATTCCTTACTTTTATTTTGTTCATCCATATCAATCACTTGCTATTGCTTCATATTCACATTCATATTGGGAATTAAACCCGGCTCTCTTTATATATATATACACACTTTTTTATGGTTATCATTAAGGCGATCTATCCATTCAGGAATTTGCTTACACAAAAATATATCATTGAGAATTTTTGTTTCTCATTC
>NC_016089.4:10857191-10930772 GCF_000004515.6 Glycine max | reverse complement strand
AGAAAAATATTAATGGCAAAAGTAATTTTTAAAAAAATTATAAATTTAAGATAAATTTATTACTATAGACTAAATTATTTTTTTTTAATTTTAATGAATTAAGTAATTCTATAGAAATCTATGAAATTAATAATTGTAGTTTATATTGGTAATTAAACGTTGAAGCAAGAGTGTGATTATATATAGCCTTGACATAAATTATGCTAATTAATGTTCCTTGTAATCAGCAATATCAATGGAAGAAGCGAAGATTTCAACATTATCAAAGTTAGCTATATGTTTTGGAATATTGGTCTTCATCTTCTTTCTCCAGACGACAGTGATTCGAGGTAATCCACAAATTAACATGTGCAACATTGTACACCATAAGAGTAATTAATTACTTAATGTTGCCTAATTTAAAACAATACTTATTTTTAATTATTCTTTCTAATTAATTATTATCATTTCCTTATTTAGATTGATAAATTCACTTTCAATCAAAATTATAAATATTTTCTCTCTCTTTAATTTATCAAATAAATTTATTTCTTATAATATTTTCTCTAAAAAAATTATTTCTCTTTTTGAAAAAAATAAAAATAATTTTGAAATATCATAATTATATATATTCACAAGTTCTTCGTTTCCTATAACATTTTTCTCTGAAAAAAATATCACCGAAGAGCAAACATATGCTTTTTATTTCACATGTTTTTTTTTTTATTCCATATGGTCCATCAATTGCTATTCATCGGGACATATGAATATAATTATGTCATTAAATAAATATTTAATTTTTTCAGAACGAGAGAAATTAATTTTTAAGGAAAAATATTACAGAGAATAAATCTATTTAATAAATGAGATAACATATTTATTATTTTGATTGAAAATAAATATATTAATCTAAATAAGAAAATGACCATAATTAATTCGAAAGAATCATTAAAAATAAGTATTAATCTAAATAAGATAACATTAAGTAACTAATTACTCTTATAGTATGCAATGTTGCACAGTTAATATATATATGTGTATAATATAAAATTATGTATTTCTTGGATATTAATGCAATGGATATATAATTAATAAATTAAATTATTATATTTATTGGACATTAATGCATTGAATACTAATAAATATATACTAATTTATATTTTTTAATTTATTGGTAGTATTACTTATTAATTTATATCTATATTTAATTTATTTAGTAATAATAAATATATAAAAATAAGCACTGATATGGTTTAGTGGTTATAATGTTATGGGAGTAAAATAGTGAGGGTTCGACAGAGAGGTGTAATTCAGTTAGTTAAGTTGGATCTGTGAGTCTTGGTAAGTTTTTTGGTACATAGATTTGATAACAAAAACAGAGTGGGGATCCAAATGAAAAAATATATTTGTATAAAGATTAACGGAAGGACTTCATTATAAATTCTCTTTCATAATACAATCAAAATAAAATATAAAACCGTACTCATTACACAGGTTCAAATTATTTATTTCTTATAAAACTCATAAATATAAAACAAATAATGATTCATACATGACTTCGATCCTTGTTTATAATGACAATAATTCAAGCTCAAACAATAAATAAAATAGTTATTTTATGTTAACATGCTCATTTTGTCTACACAGATGCAACTATATGGAAAGTGAAATTGAGGAGCATGCTATTAATTTCTGAATGGGCCCGAAATTGGAATGCCAACAATGGTAGTGCTGTAATCACTTGTGACTATTCTCATAATGGTTATGATATATGCACAATTAATGGCTCAACACTTTTGGATCAAGCTTCCTCAACTCTCTTTGCTTTGGGTCCTCACACACAACAAGACAAACCCCACATTCCTTTTAAAATCCTTCCTTATACTCTCAAGGGTGACAAAACAGCAATGTCCAATGTCAAAGAAGTCACACTAACCCTAGCTCCACCAAAACTATCATGTGGTGTCACACACCATACCCCAGCCCTTGTATTCAGTGTGGGAGGTTACACCGGAAACTTTTACCATGAAATAAATGAGAACTTCATCCCACTCTTCATCACCATCAATTCCTTGTTCCCTAATCAAAATGTAATACTTGTGGTCCTGGAAGGTAAGAGTTGGTGGTTCAAAAAATATGCCGAATTATTATCAGCCTTTAGTCCCAACCACATGATCATCAACACAAATAACATATCCACTGTCCATTGCTTTCCATCAGCAACCATAGGGTTGATAAAGCATGGAGACATGACCATAGACCCAAAATTGCTACCAAACCCTAAAACCCTTCTAGATTTTCGTGCATTTCTAGACAAAGTATATACCAAAGATGATGATACCCCATTTGTGTACCCTAATGAAAATGGGAAGCCACGTTTGACATTGATAAGTAGAAGAGGCAATGTGAGTCGTTTGCTTTTGAACGAAAATGATGTGATCAAGGTGGCTGAGGAGATAGGGTTCAATGTGCATGTGTTTGAGCCAAAAAACACGCCTATGGCCAAAGTTTATAGGCTAATTCATGCTAGTGATGTATTGTTAGGGGTGCATGGAGCAGGGTTAACAAATTTTTTGTTCCTTAGGCCAGGCTCGGTGTTGGTACAAGTGGTGCCTATTGAACTCTATTGGGCTTCAAGAACTTACTATGAGAAACCACCCAAATTCTTGGGGGTGGATTACATAGAGTACAAGATTGAACCTAATGAAAGCAGCTTGTTAGAGAGGTTTGGTGCTAATAGCTTGGTGTTCAAGGACCCGCCAGCTTTTCATAAAGGCAACTGGTCTAAGCAACGGGTATATTTGAAGGAGCAAAATGTGAAAATTAATGTAGTTAGATTTAGAAAGTATTTGACAAAAGCATATGAGAAGGCCAAAATATTTATTAGCAAAGTTAATTAGGTAGATAGCTACATGTAGTCCTAAATTAAAAAGAGACATACCTTTCTTACTCTTTTTTTTCTGTTACTCTGTCTATTTACAGAAATAACAAACCGGTCGTATATATTTATGTTCTCTTAGTGGTAAAAAAATTGCATTTTAATTTATTTTAGTCTCAATTCAAGCATTTTGTTTTAATTTTTAAATTAATCTCTTCAATAATAATAATAATAATAATAATAATAATAATAATAATCTATAACAATAATTTATTATGCATGGACATGTAATATCGACTTCAAATAGTTAATTAATTAATAACTAAATTTATTTATATTATCTTTTAAAATAAGTTAATTGGCTCAATTTAAAGAAAACAAATTCTATGACTCGCAATTAATTTACTATGTCTATGAGTGTTCTCAACAACTTTCAATCCGAATAAAAATAGGTACATTATTATTAAAATTCCCAAATAACTCAATAAAAGAAAGTGTAGAAAAAAAAATGAAATTTTGACGTTGTTCCAACTCCTAAGGTTATTTTGTTTACACTTTCTTTCTCGAGTACAAAAATGCTCAATGTAACTAGATGTAAGATGACATGATTAAAAACACTAACTTTTCTAATTCAGCCAAAGAATTAGCTTAAATAAAGTTGAGTCTTGAACTTTTGACACTTTATTTTGTTTTGGTAGATTTTGGGAATAAAAGAAGAGAAAATGAGTTATACATTGAGAACATAAATTTTTTTACATAATCATCTAATCATAACTCATAACTCATCATGTATGATAAGTTTATTAACTTTTAAAATAATTATCTTAAATAATTCAAATGACGATTTGTGATTAGATGACAGTATAAAACTATTTTATATTGTCACACACACACACACATATTAAGGAGGAACACCTATGAAGCCATTTAGAAGCCTGATGGTAAGTGGGTGGCAGATGTTAAGATCTTAAAAATGTTAGTTACTGATTATTTGCTAGTTTTTAATGACAATCTTGGCTATACTTTTTACTGTGATAGAGGTGCTTTTCCAAATATTGATTAACATAAGATAGAAGTTTTCAGAGGAAAAGTGTCAGATAAGGAGATAAAAAAGGTATTGTTCTCTATGGGAACTTATAAAGCTCCAGGAATAAATGGATTTCAGGCTATCTTTTACAAAAGTCAATGGGATGTTGTGGGGGAATCATTATGTAATCTTATAAGGAGCATTTTTTTATGATCCTTCTAAGATTGTAGACATTAATGATATCCTTATTACCCTGTTTCCAAAGGTTGAGGTGGTGGTGAATATGAAGCAATTTTGGCCTATTGCAGATGATCTTCTTTTATTTACATAAGCTATTGTGGATCAAGTATATGTGATCAAGAAGGTCCTTGATGTGTTTTGTAGTAGCTCAAGCCAAAGGGTCAATGTTGAAAAGACAAAAATTTTGTTTTCTCTAATAATGTTCATTGGAACATTAAAGATGGAATACAGAAAAACTTAGCTGTCAGAGGACAACAGACCTTGGAAAATACTTGGGGGTTCCTCTTCACACTACTAGAAAATATAGATTTAACATCGTTACCTTAACATTGGTTTTATCGAAAACTGATGTTAACAAAAACACGGTGGTACAATTGTAACTAACGTGACTTCATTAACATCATTTTTTTTGAAAAATCGATGTTAATATGACTGAGTTAACATCGATTTGTTGAAAAAACCGATGTTAACATGACTGAGTTAGCATTGGTTTGTTGAAAATTTGATGTTAACGAAGTAATGGTAACATCGGTTTTTCAAAAAACCGATGTTAATAAATGATAGTTAACATCAATTTTTACTAAAAAATGATGTTAAAACCTACATTTAAAAATATATGAATTTCCTCTACGAGTCCTATTTTCTCTCGCGCGCACTCTTCCTCACGTTCTTGTCTGTTTGCCTCCTCGCCAAACTGCCTCATCTTGCCTGTTCACCTCCTTGCGCCTCCTCTTCCTCGTGTTCCAGTGTTCTGTCGACATCACTTTAGCTGCGTTTCGTCTTTTCCATACCTCACGACAAATAAGCCCTATTTGGTTTCAAGAAGACAAACTGCAGGTGAGGTGATGACAGCATCACAATGCCTTTGCTTTATGTCTGAAAATGTGCTCTCAGAAATTGATAATGGTGGTAAATGCTAGTATTGTTGTTATTACGATTCTCTAATGAAGCTTCTGTTCATAAGCTATGGTAGTGTTGCTATTTATTTTTTATTTTTTCTTGGTTGCGGTTATTACCATGAAGTTAAATTATACATGTATTTTTGAGCTATGGTAGTTCATCTTGTTGTATATAGTTGTGGCCTTATGGGTTATGTATATGATAGTAGCTTCATGTACATACTACTAGAAAATAGGCTTTGGTTGCACAATTTTGTTTATGGTTTGCATGGTTCTATGTGTATGTGCTTGTTAATGGGACTTTGTGCTGGTGTGAGAATTATGTCATAGCCTTAAGCCTCCAAAATAAGAATATCATATTGGTATCATATTGTGCTGGTGAGAGAATTTTTGTTTGTGCAAATTTATTGGTATCATATAGTTATGTCAAATGTATCATGCATATTAATGTCATGTTTATATTGAAAAGAGAGTTTAGAAATCATGGATGAACATAAAAAAAACTGGAAGGAAATGGATAACATAATGATAAAAATTAACAAAGAATCAGATGAAATGTTCAACACTGTTCATGTTAATGATTAGGTTAGAAATTATTTCAAGATTATTCTAAAATAAACATAACTTGATATATAACAATACTTTTGCTTATATTAATTTTCTTGTTAAATGTAGCCTTATAGTGAAATGAGTAGGTCCTTTGCTATAAGATGGAATGGTGAACTAGAGCCTACTTGGCATCTACTGCATTCTAGTGGTAACATGCATTCTTTCACATATAACCAAGATTTAGTGAACTCAACTCTACTTGCTGAATGAGCGAAACTTAGAGAGTTCTATGGGTTCATTGAAAATCATCAAGTCACCTTGACCCACTATGGACAAAGTGTTTTCCTCTTCATCATCTTCAAAAGTAGCTACGAACCAAAAGCTTTCCTTAAATGACACTCCTTGTACCACCAAGTTCCTAACTCAGTCACTTTTAAAGTTCTCCTCACTAAGTACAAAGTGACATGCAACAGTTTAGTGAGCAATTAAGCACTCCTCTCTGTATGTCAAATTTTGATATCATATAGTTATCTAATATGAATTTCCTTTGCATTTTAGGATGTTTCGAGTATCATGTACTTCTTTATGAAAGCTGCAGGATTCACCCATCTAAACTTGAAAGGAACAGAGTGTAGAATAGTTTATAATCATCATAAGAAGACCACAAAAATTGGAAATGGATGGAGGACTTTTGCTCAAACATAAAATTTTAAAATTTTTGTTTACAATATGTTATTTTGTTTAGAAATGTTTATAACTACTCTTGATGTATGATATATTGATATACTTTGTTTATAATTTTTGGTGCATAGTGATTTTATGTATTTTTATACAACTTTGAACGATAAGTTGTGATATGAATTAATTACTACAGGTTGCTAATTAAAAAAATACGATATTTAAAAATAAATCATTAAACAACATATGTTTTTCAAAAAATAGATGTTGTTAGTAAAAAAAACATTGGTTTTTTGAATAAGTGATGTTGTTTTCTTATCAACATCGATTTTTAGGAAAATTGATGTTGTTTTCTGACAACATCATTTTTTTTTTCAAAAACTGATGTTGATAAGAAGAAAACAACATCGATTTTTAAACAATCGATGTTAATGTTGATAAATTAACATCAGTAGTTTCAACATCGGTTAATAACCGATGTTAAAAGCCTATTTTTTAGTTGTGTCACCATGATAGAGTTTCAAAGCAAATCTATTAATTTGTTCTTGAGAAAGTTACCCTAAGATTGAGTAATTGGAAGGCTTCTCAATTATCTATGGCAAAGATAGTAACTTTGACTAGGGCAATTATCCAAGTTCTTTCTAACTATGATATGCAAACAACGACGCTTCCTTCATCGGTGTGTGAAGAGATTGATAGAAGATGTAGAAACTTTGTTTGGGGTCATACTACAAACTCTAACAAAGTCCATTGGCGTAAATGAGATTCTTTATGTACTCCAAAAAGGAACGATGGACTTGGGCTTAGAAAAAATAGTATTATGAACCAAGCGAGTATAATAAAGGTGGGATGAAAATTTTGTGCACGACCAAATGACCTTTGGGTTCAAGTCATGCGTGCAAAGTATAAGTGTGACAATGATGTGATTCCTATTATTGATCAATGAAGACCATAGACAAATCTTTGGAGATGAATTGTTGAAGGGTGGGAAAATTTACAGTTGAACCTGATTTGGAAGTTGGGTAATGGTCATAAAATCCGATTCTGGGAGGAAAATTGGGTCCTGGGATATAGAAAACTTAGCCAACATAGCTATGTTCAAACTAATGAGGGGGCAAATATCCTAGTGTTTTTCTTTGTGAATGCTAATGGTAATTGAGACTATGGGCGTATATCTACCGAACTTCTTGAGGAGATTGTTCACTATATCAATAAAATGAAACCTCCATGTAACTCTAGTCGATTAGATTATGTGGATTGGATTCATTTGGATGATGAACAATTTACTACCCGTGATGCTTATAGTAAACTGTCATGTACGCACAATTTGAAAGATATCCAACTTTGCAAAAGTATTGGGTGTTGGTATGGATTGGAACACATTAAATATCTTCTTTGGAAAATAGGCCAAGAAATTCTCCCCATAAATATGTGAAGGAAATAACGTCATATGATTGTTGAAGACAATTTCCCATTATGCCATGAAAAATTGAATATTTGGAACATACTTTTAGAGACTATACTTGGGTGAAGCAGATTTGGAGCCATTTCAAGTTTACTGCATATTTTGTTCTACCAAAAGGATATGAGTAGTTGGATGAAAACTAATATTCAAAGCGATAAAATGTTAGAAAACACCAAATGGAGTACTACATTTGGAGTTATTCTTGATTGCATTTTGTGGAGACGAAATGATATCACTTCTAAGATACATGACACAACATAGATGAATTTTTTTCAAAGCCTTGGTGCTATTGAGAGATATCGGGAGTAGCCAAAATATGCAGAATGTAATGAATCCAATTCATCCAAATTTGAAGACAGGTGAGTCTCGAATTTGGAATAATCCTATAGGGGGTGTATGAAACTTAACTGTGATGGAGCTTGTCTTCCAGCAGTAGGAGTAACTTTATGCGGTACTGTCATAAGAGGTAATAATGGTAGCTTTGTTTGGGCTTACTCTAGAAGGTTGGGGCACTGTTTGATTTTAGAAGCAGAGCTATGAGCTATTTTATATGGCTTGAATATGACTTGTGACAAAGGGATTAGGTGGAAACAAATTCTTTTGATGCTATAAAACTATTAAATGACAAAAGTGGTGAGAGGGTGTGCTTTAAAGAGCTTGTAGCTGATATTTGGAAAATGCAAGGAAAATTTTAGCTCTACTTGTTGAAACATATTCATAGTGAAGCGAATAAATTAGTAGATTAATTTTCAAAATATAGGTTGATGTATGTTTTTATAGTAGTGTGTCTAGTTTGTAGCCCACTCATTCAAGGGGGATGTTGATGTACTAAACTCAAATTTGAGTAATATCTAGTTTTGTCTTCGGTGTTTTGCCCAGACAATTCAACAAAAAGAAAGATCTAAAATAAAGAAACAAACAAACCAATAAATAAATGGCAATGGATAGAAAGTAAAAGAAAATTTTAGCATCCAATACAAATATGAACAACTTCATATTTACTAATAGGCCAAAATAAATTCGAAAGGCCAAACTAAATTATTGATTATTTTTTAAAATTAAGGTATAAAATTAAAGCCTGGACGAAACTATGGACAAGTCCATTTAACCACGGGTTAAAGGGTTAAATGGATAGGACTAAAAAGCCCATAATTTATATGGTCTCAAAAATTAAAATCCATACTTTGTGCAAGTTGGAGGTTATGTAGGTTGTTCGTGAGCCCAAACCTAAATGGACTCCTATTGTAATAACCAAACTCAACAAGAGTGTGCTACTAGAGCTCATTTATGTGTAGGTGACATGTAAGCAAAATGCAAGCCTGTTCCTGTTCCTTCTATAAACAATAATTCCTTTTTATAGTAACAAATAATTTTTCACTACCAATATCTAGAGGGAAATGAGAAATCCAAGAAAATAGAATTCAACATGTAATTGAAAATAGGAAAAATAATAAAGAGAAAACTTGAACAACGAATGAAAAAAATGGCAAACAAATACTTATACTTGTCTTACTTACATTGATCCACCTTACATAAAGTTGTTTTCACTTACACGTGTGTTTCCAATGAAAAAGAGTGAAACGATTCTAGATGGAGAGATAAGAAGAAATAAAGTCTTTTCTTCTAATGTTTAGAGAATTATACGGTGCAAAGTGAAAGAATAATATCATGTGTGTCCTATGTAACAAATACTTTCTTTCACCTTTGAATGAAAAGTGACAAATAGAGGAAATCATTTATGTTACACACACACATATATATATATATATATGAGCAATGCTAATGCATTCAAACCTTTTTTTAATATAAGTGCAACCAACACTATAAAATTTGGGAAAAAAACTCAAACTCATTTGCTTTAATCAAACCAGTTTAAGGATATTATAGGAATTATAATTGAATTCAAAAAAGTTTTATCTCTCCCATTTTGACCGCATTGAATTTTCATAGTTACTCTCCTCTCTCCTTTTTTATCAACATTAAATTTTTAATTTATTTATCTCTCCTCTCTTCTCTCTCCTCGTTATATAAATATAAATGCATTATAAAAATAAATGTTTTTTTTCAGTTTATAGTTTTTTTATAATTTCATTTACTTATTAAAGGAAGTAAATCAAATTAATTAAAAAATGTTGAATATGAAAATAAACGTAACTTTTTTTAGTGATTAAACATATACAGGACTCAAGGATTTGAGAGACAAATTTAAGAATGATATTTTTTATTTACTTATAAAATATTTTATTAAAATTATTATTGTTTTATTTAAAATTTATTTATAAATATAATTTTACAATAATTTATTTTAGGTATATTAGTACTAAAAAAAAATTTAGGACCTTTTTTTGACCTAAAGTCCTTGTTTAGGCCTTAAGCCAGTCCTATACGTATAAGATGCTGATACATTCTTACTCTTTTTCTTCTTCAGTATACGTGCTTTACCGGCCAACACTCTAAAATTTGAAAGAAAAAAAAATCGAAAAACTCATTTGTTTTAATTAAACTGATTTAAAAATATTATACTAATTATAATTGAACTCAAATAAGTTTTCTCTCCCCTATTTGAGTACCATTAAGTTTTAAAACTTTATCTCTTATCTTCTTTTTATCAGCATTAAATTTTTAATTTATTTATCTATCCTCTGTTCTCTCTCCTTATAATATAAGTATGAATGCATTATAAAAATTAAAATTAATTATTATTTTAGTCTTTGAATTGAGTGTGTTTTTTTTTCAAAAATTTAAAATTGTTTTTTATCTGAATTTTTAAAAATAGCTCTTTTTAATCTTTGACGTAATAAATTGACATTTTATAACAATTTTTAGTTATTATAAGTTAATTTTTATTATTTAATTGCTTGAATTTATATTTTAAAACAGTTAGAAAGTACTAACTTTTTTCATAAAATGTTATAAATTGTCATACAGTGTTAACTTATTATGTTAGAGACTAAAAAAATAATATGAAAATTCTGGAAAAAAAGTAATTTTAAATTTTAGATACTTAAAAAAACTCCTAAATTTAGGGATTAAAACAATAATTAAGTCTAAAAATTATATATTACAAAAATAAACGTTTTTTCTTTCCAAAATATAGTTTTTTTTATAATTTCATTTACTTATTAAAGGAAGTAAATTAAATTAATTTAAAATGTTGAATATGAAAATAAACGTAACTTTTTTTGACCGATCAAACGTAACTTTAAACAGGTCCTTTTTATAACTTAAATTAACTAATTTTTTATTATATTATTTTCTGCACTCAAATAATTATTGTGAATTTTTTTATTATAATTGATTTATTTCTATTATATTTTTTTGATTGAGAGATATATTTCTATTATAATTTCCCTGATCTTGGATATATTATATATACCAAATAAAAATTCGAATAAAAAAGCGCTCCAATTCACGTGATTTTCTGCGCGTCATAAAAATTGTTGATTTTTCATATTCATTTAAGTTAAAAAATTATTTTTATTATTATTTAAATAAATCTGAATCAATTTCTCAATAATTGTTTAATTTAGATTTCATGCTTTTTTTATTATTTAGATTTACTATAGAGGGAGAGAGGAGAGACAAATTAAAGATTTAATGATGATAAAAGAGGAGAGAGAAGTAAAAGTTTTAAAATTTAATGTTGGTCGGATAGCAGAGAGAAAGCTTTTTTGAGTTCAATTATAATTACAACATTGCTATATCACACGAAAGTTATTTGCACGAAATGCATAAAAGTGTGATAATGTCTTTTGCCACGTGCATATTTTTTCTCTCAATTTAATTTTAAGAAATAAAAAAAAGTCATGAACCAATAAATTGCAGTGCTTTCAAGGATCTTCACAGGCTTGGACAACTACACTACTTCTCTCTAACGGTTGCATTTGGATTCCAAGGAAGGGTGCTCTGGTGTGATTCACAGTGCCTGAAGATCCCAATCATTTTCCATGGTAGGATCATCAACCTCACACCTCAAGTAAGTCTTGCAAGTGACCTAACAACCACACCCTTCCAAAGCCAAAAAATATTAGACTGAAAAATAGTTTCTATGGAAGTTGAGTTAATAAAACCTAATGTCAAAAAATTGTATTGAATTTAAAAATTCAAACAAATATTCAATTGATTAGATTGAATTTAAAATTCAAAAATTTAAATTTAAATATAAAATCAGATCATTTAAATAGATTTAAAGTAAATTAGATTGAATTAGATATGGATTGATTTTATATATTTGAATTTTTTTACAACCCTAACCCTAAGTAGCATGACCTAACAATCCTCCAATGCCACCCTCACCGAACTTGCTCACCATCTTTCTCATCTCCGCTGCCGCTACCGCCACCGCCACCGCCACTGCCACCTTGTTGGCCTTCGTGAGGGTCAGTTGCTGCATGTTACCCAAACCACCGGCAACGCCAAACCCCACAGGCTGCTCCACCAGCCACTTGAAGACACCCAAGTCAATGAAAACCCTCCACTCCACAGTCCACACCCGAATTCCCAATCCTGCTCTCAAGCAAATCCCCCAACTCCTTCAGCTTCGCAGGACGCAGGTATCTGTGACTTGTCCAAATGAATCACATTCACATTCGCGAAAGCCCCATCTCCCAATTCCTTGTTCTCAATCTTCTTTATCACTTCTTTGATCGCTGCCTTGAGCTCCGATTCCCCCACCAAGATTGGGTTCCTCTTCTTCGTCCTAAGCAATACACCAGAGCCATTGCGCTTGGCTGGAATCCAAATCTAGAATTAACGGTGGAGGAACAGAAACACACAAATAGAACTGTGATCTGTGCTTTGGTGCCACTAAAGAGAGAAAAATGCACTGATTACGTCATTCGTGTCTTTTGTGCGAAAAGTGTTTCGTAATATTAAGCATTTTCCTTATAATTACTATAATTCCTTAAATTATTTTTTTTATGTTGTTCTTAAATTAGATTGACTAAAGCCAATAATTTTGTGGATTTTTTTTTTCAAATTTTATGGTATTGGTTGCTAATGTACTCATATTAAAAATAAAAATATTCTTTTTTGAAAGATTAGTTAGACAGTCACTTATTCATGTTTACATTTTTTATTCATTAAAAAAATAACAAAAGAAACTCACTGAAGAGTACTTGGATGAGGAGAAGGAGCATCTAAACATACATAGACTGGGATTGAATTGCCCCAAAATTAGTAAGAAGATGAGTTGTCCTATTAGCTTCTCTATACTAACATCCGACAAAGACAAAAGACCAATTTCGGTTAATACGCTCATAATCATACCCACAAGATCGAGATGTTTGTTTATAGAAAGGAGGACAAACCCTAGACTCCAAAATATCATAGATGCTAGAATTATCCATCTCACAACAAAGATGACAAAACCACAATTCTAGGCAAACCGTAGACCGTTAAGAATAGCCATAAGTTTTGCCTTCTCTGCGTCTCTAGTACCAGCAAAGGATGAGAATCCCAAAAGCCATTGAGAATTGTGATTATGCAATACACCACCTGAACCAATAAGATTCAATGGATATAAACAACTTCCATCAACATCAGCTTGAAGATACCCAACAAAGGAGATAAGAAAATTTGAGTGAGCAACCACACTAGTTTGGGTATGGAAGAATTTTTTATTCCTATTGCCAGATCTCATATAATCTTATGTAGATTTCTGGAACTAGAGCATCTCCTTTTGTTTCAGCACTTCTCTAAATTAAGTTTGTAGCTCTACAACCATAGAAACAATATCAGAAGAGGGATTACATGGATTCAAAATTTTGGATGTATCCTTCAGTTTATCCAATTTGTTACGAGTGCATCCCACATAGGGTAGCGATCCGAGTGCACCCCACATAGGTTCTATAGCGTAGGCATCAGGAAATATAATGTGCTCAAAAGTATCAACAATAACTCGATCAAGTTTTTTACCCATACTAATTCCACCCATTTATTTATGAAACCAAGTGAAATTACATCCTCTCGTTTCAATCTCCTACATATTACAAACATTAAGAACATCAAAAAAGTAATTAGCTTGTGATGCATAGATGACACCTCCCCTAAACTCTGAAAGGTAAAGCACCTTATTAAATTCACCAAACATCAACCACAAAGAAGAGAAGGTTGATCAAAGATATTTAAGATCGATCTAAAGCTGATTTCTCGTAAAAGGAATAAGGTGATCATAAATAGTCAAGCACTTCCAAGAATAGTGGTTATTATAAATAGAAAAAGTAATAACCTAAGGATGGAAATCCACTAAAGAAATGATATAAGCTCTAGCAATCTCACACAAAACCCAAATACCACTTATCCTTTGGTTTCTTAGACAAAAGCAAGCTTCTAATCCCAACTTGTGCCAAAAGACTTAAGCTTTACTAAATCTACCGTGGATCCCATACAAAAAATAATATTAGGATTATTTCCCTAATAAAACATGTTGCATATCTATAGCCATATTTATTCATGGCCCCTCGTACATTCCTAGATACAATAGAAAAATTTGTACAATATCCATGGAAATGAATGAGTTATAAAATATCATCCCACTCTAATTGGGACCTGGATCAAAATGAAGAAATCTTCCATCATTTGGATATTAGCATCCATTTCTTATGAAAACACAAAAACTTCCTTAACGGGTTCTATCATGATTGGATCATTAGGAGAATTATTGCCACCAATAATATTATTTCCACAATGTTAATAATCTTTTTTGATCTTGCAATATCTTGAAGATCAACAATTTTGCATGACGTCTTGTTATTGGACCTAAAGTTAGCATTTGAGGAGATTTCCCACGTGATTTGACATTGTTGGAAAGGGACATGCTAGGTGCACCAGCAACAGTGCTGGTGCACCCAGCAATTAAGTAAATGAGTAAAATTGTCCGCTAAAAATAATAATTTTTCTTTCGGAAAAAGGTTCTTTCGGTAACACAAATTGTTCTTTTGGAAGAAGGTTCTTCTGGTTTCGAAAGAACCTTCTTCCGAAAGAAGAATTATTTTTTTTAACGCAAGGGCAATTTTGCCCATTCACTTAATTGTTGGGTGCACCAATAATATTATTGGGTGCACCTAACATGTCCCTGGTGGAAATTCCAACACCATGCTTTAACGGGCCCTAAAAATGTGTCCAACACAAACATGACCTTGAATGAAGTTTTCACAAGCATTTAATGATTTCTTACAAGTAAATTTTTTTTATCCTAAGCATAAACTTTATTATTCTGCCCATTACTACCCATGATTGCACTATTATGGGAAGTTTCGCCAACTTAGGAATATTCACTACTCCCCCATTCCTTTTTAAGTGACAGATTTTTAACAAAAAAATTGTTCTTATTAGTATGTTATTTTCAAAATTTAAAATGATATTTAATTTGTTTTTATCAATTATACCCTTATTCCCATTAGTTATTTTATATATTTTTTTATAAAATTAAATTTTAAATAATTAATTAAAAACTTGAAAGATAACTTGATATCGTATTGGTTAGAACTATAGAGTAGTGAAGTATAATCATTTGCGTTGATAATGCCTTCTCTCCTACTCTCGAAATTACTTTTTATTAGACTCCCGAAAATTACTTATTCTCAACAAAAGAAAATTTATGGAGAAAGAAAATCAATCTAAATTCTAATGGCCAACCAAAAACACGTCATTGTGGAGAGAGAGTAAACAAAAAAACAAGTTGTTATGGAGACAAAAATAAGTTACAGCTAACAACAATGCTACCTATACTTAATTACGCACAGAGAGAAACATGGAGTGAGAAAGTAAAATAGGAAGGGCATAATAGGAAGGGCATAATAGGAAAGTACTTTCAAATTTAATAGGAAAATGGTGGAGTAATTGGTTTCTTGCCTAGAGTGAAAAAATCATAAATTACTATTATAAAGGAACAGAGGGAGTACCTCGTAGGCTTTTTGATAACGTCATCATAATTATCCTTCAATTGTAGATGTTTGTTACTTGTTTTTTTCTTTCGTTGCACAATCAACCAGTCACCATGCAAATAATTTTTTTCATTATTACCATTAATAATTAGGCCATTATTTTCCAAATTATTCAGTAAGCTCCTTTCTTTATTAACTTCAACAATAATTGCTCCACCATCGCATTGTGATTTTCATGAGTAGGTTTCAATTGAAGGTTTTCTTGTTTTAGGTGATACTCGCTACTCCAATGACCATAATGACCACATAACAAGTGTAAACCCTAGTATTCCACATGATACCAATGTTCTCTTATGTTGACTTTTCTTTCCATTGGCTTGTTTAGGTTAATCTCCACAGAAATCCCTGCAAACCCTTCTCTAGCTATCAACGTTCAAGGTATTGGTATCAACTTTGATTGGTTTGCCAATAACAGAAGCTAATCCAAAAATAAAGCTTTTGTCACAAAACACCATATTAACTATTAAGAGACTATGAAACCTAATCTAGATAAACGTGATGTCGATAGTATCTACCTCCACAATGAAATCCGATGATCCTGTTTTGACTATAGACTCACTGCTTTCCACGATTCTCTAGAGAATCAAACTTGACCATAAAATATAAATGGCGAACATCTCTCAAATCAAATCCTTGTTGGATAATTTCCATAACGATTTCAATTTGGAAAACATAGTAGGGTACCCAATATTCGTAAACCCTAGTATTCCACATGATACCAATGTTCTTGAATGTTGACTCTTCCCTCCATTGGCTTCTTTGGATTAATCTCCACCCAAACCCTTGCGAACCCTCCTCTAGATATCAACGTTCAAGGTATTAATATCAACTTTGATTGGTTAATTTGCCAATAGCATGAGTTAATCCAAAAATAAAGCTTATATCGTAAAACACCATATTAAGACTTGGAAATCTAATCTAGATAAACGTGATGTCGGTAGTATCTATCTCCGCAATGAAATCTGGTGACCATGTTTTGACTATTGACTCATGGCTCATGACTTTCAAAGATTCTCTAGAGAATGAAACTTGACCATACATCTCTCAAATCAAATTCTTGTTGGATATTTTCCACAACAATTTCAATTTGAAAAGCATAGTAGGATACCCAATATTCTTACCAAACAAGTTTATGATCAAGGCACCTATGGCTCACATAATTCCTTGAAATAGTTATCATCAACAATGACCTTAGTTAGTTAACAACTTCATACTTCACCCTTAGAAGATTGCTAGCAGAACAGGCCCCTGATTTACCTTGGAGGCAAAGGAGATCTACCCACCACTTTATTTTAAAATGAGATCCTCATTTATCCTTTATAATAAAAAGGATCTTTTGGAGATTTCGCACCATGTTAAGAATTATCAGAGAACACGACATCAATTAGTAATTTTCTATTTTCCTAATGCAAGGCATAAAAGGTATCATTTTCACTTAATTTGGTCAAAAAATCATATTTTAAATGATCTTGAATACTTAAAGACTCAAAAACTAGTTCAAAAATTTATTTTCCAAATAATTAATTATTAATATTATCTAATCTTATGTTGATTAAATTAGGAAAATATATAAAAGAAGCACAAAGTTTAAAAAGTTGATTAGCGATCTGGTGTAGTAAGTAGTAGTAATTAAGTATGATGTGTAATGTATAATAAATATTTAACTGTCAATATTAAAAAAATATATAAACATAAACCTGGTAAAAAAAAGTACTATATATATGTGCGTGTAGGCTGTCCCCCGCAGATTTTGTGTCGGCAAAAGATTTTTCAGCACCGCTTCAAGTGTTGTGTCAGTTGTGTCAGTCACTGTCGCTGTCGGCTTTTGCAGAAAACAATGGAAGCAGTGTTACGGTTGCATCAGCCCCACCTTGGATTTGGAAGCAGACCCATAACCTATTTTTCTTCGAAATCCACCATTTTTCACCGCCAAAACTCTCTTTCCATAAAAAGGTGCCAAGTTCGAGTCATTGCTGCTTCTTCTTCTCCTTCTCCTTCCTTTCCATTCGGGTACTTTTTTTCACCCACGCTTCATTTTATTCGATGATTTCTTATGATGTTTCTGCAAAATCAATGATTTTTGTCAATGATAAATTTTGTTGGTGAATGGTGTGATAGAACTGCATGGATTTTATGTCCTGTTTTAATTTGTTGCTAAATAAGGCAATTTCTTCATGAATTTTATGGCTTTCGAAAGACATTTCTGATGGGTTCAGATGTTATGGATTTCATTATGCATTTGGGTGTGATTGTTTCCATGCCACCGATCTCACGATTTGTGTTACTGCATGTTGCCTTTAGGCTTCAATTCACTCAATTCATAATTGATTAATGAAAATGCAACCACAAAACTTGTGCTTTAATTTGAAGAACAAATATGCATACATAAGGCCTCTCAATCTCTTTTTGTGTTTATAATGCATATACGTATAGATGTCAGCATGTGTATATATATGTGTGCACCGTACACATAAAAACACACACACTTGATGGGAACTGATAAAAACATTTTCTTTGAACTTTGAAACTTGAGTAATATCCTTATATACTTGAATCTTGTGATAGGAAACAAATGTTCTAGAATTTTGAAATTTCATTAACGCATGGGATGATGCAAATCAAACGTACTAGGGTTAAACAAAGAAATGCTATGGTAATAGCAAAGAGTTGCATTTTTCAACATTTTAGGTTGGAGTAGGGAAAATATGCTGCAGTCAATGCGCAGACTGCCAGTAATGCTGCTTCCTTGTATACGTGCACCTTTCTATTAAACATACTTACCATATATAGTTCTAAGTTGCAGCTATATGATTTCACTAATTAAAAAAAGAATTCCATAGTTATTCTAATTATTCGTATATCTTTTATTTATAAGATTTTATAAATTTTCATTCATTTTATGATTTTGCGTCGTTTGTCACCATCAGATGCCTCCTGCACTACAATAACATCACACACAACCACACCCATTTGACCATTAACACTTAAAATAGAAGATTGAAGTTTGAATCTTTGTTTTTTTTTTTTTTTTGACAAAAAAGTAGTATAGAACAGGACTGAGGTTCTTTAAAAAAAAAAGACTATCAGCTGAAATATTCCCTTTATTTCCCACTCTTTTCTCCTTGCCCCGATGTGTTAACCCTCCCCTTCCTTATAGCATATACCATAGCATTAAGAGTTTATCACAATAATAGTAATTGAAATCCCGTATTCTAAGTTTTAACACTTAAACCATAGAAATGGCTAGTACTTTGCTACCATGTGAATAAACTTTAAACAGTTTCTTTTTGTACAGAGATTCAGGTAAAAAGAGGGTGGATGAGAGCAAGATCTTGATTTTAGACGGCATCAGGCACTCTTTGATTAGGGAAGAGGATAGCATAATAGTCAGTCTTTTGGAGAGAGCTAAGTATTCTTACAATGCAAATGCGTATGACAAAGATGCATTCCTCGTGGACGGTTTTAGCGGGTCTTTGGTCGAGTACATGGTCCTGGAAACTGAAAAGCTTCATGCACAGGTTACTACTTATTACAATTCTGAGACCATAAAATTATGGAATAAAAATGAGTCTTGATTTAACAGTTTCTGGTTGGCTTCTCTTTGGAATTAGTTGGGAATATACAAAAAGCCAGATGAGCATCCTTTCTTCCCTGAATACTTACCTGAGCCAATGATTCCACCTATGCAGCACCCTCAGGTTTTGGATTTCTATCTTGTTTCATGTTAATGTTACTTAATTAAGATAAAAATTCATTTGGTGACAAACAGACAAGTTTCCTTCTTCTAGCCTTATGAGAATATTTAATCTTTCCCTTATTTATATAACATATATATATATAGATGGGTAAAGAAAACAATTTGTTTACAATTTTATTTTCATATGTCCATTAAAATAGTAAAATAAGGAGAAGAAAAACAGACAGAGAATTTTATTTGATTTGATTAACAAAGAATTATAGGCCTACTTTCATGGATCAAATTCAGAATATATATGAGATTTGAGAGAATGTTTACTAAACTTTGCATGGTTTGCACAATGAGCTTTTTTTGGATCAAGTCACATGTCATTCCAAGCCCATGGAGGACATACAAACCAATTTATAAAATTTAATTTCTTCCATTTGATTCTCAATGCTTATCCATAGTCCATATATTTTAGTTATTCCCTAATGGTAACTCCTTCTTACTTCAATTAACTGAATTGATTAGCTGTCAATAAAAGAAAACCATGTTTCTTATTTAGCTTATGTGTTGTGTTTCTGATTGGATTTTGACTAATCTATCTTCCATTTTCCCTTGTACTTTGTACTAGGTTCTGCATCACTGTGGTGATTCCATCAATATAAACAATACGATTTGGAATATGTATTTTAAGCATCTCCTCCCAAGACTGGTAAAAGCAGGAAATGATGATAACTGTGGATGTGTTGCTGCTTGTGACATTCTTTGCTTGCAGGTACTAATTAAGCTTCCTGTGTTATGGAGGTTTTTTTTTTATCATTTTCAAAAACACTAAGAACCTGAAGTGTGATTTTTACAATAAAATTCACTGATAAGGCTCTAGGTAGTGTAGAGACAAAATGATAATGAGCTTAATTTCGTCATTTATAATAAACTTGAACCAGCAGAAGACAATTACACCTTTCACTTTGTAAGCCTACAAGTCTATGAGCACCTACTTAACCAATAATATTATCCTAATTACATTATAGTATTTAATGTTTCTCAACACTCCCCTTGAAGTTAATGCTGACAAACATCAATCCTATACCATAAAAACTTGTGTTGTTAGGTGAAGGTGCATGAATTTTTCTTTCTTTTTGTTGTTGTTACATTTCTAGCTCACCCCTTCATACAAGAGCCACATGGTTGATTTTATATTACATCTCAAACATGTCCCCGATCTCACATGATATTATATAAACGGGGGCTGGAAGTATTGAACTCTAGACCACTTGGTCAGAAAGGCTCTAATATTATGTCACGAACTAGTTCTACTAAAAGCTTATTAGTTGTTAGGCAAAAGCTCATGAATGGTTTTATATTATATCCATTAGTCATTGAGGAAGCAATCTTAGGAGTTCTTTTTCTAATTTAATGTTGTTCCTAATTTGTTTTCTAATTTAAATTGGGTTATTAGTCTTATTGTAGTTGTGCCCTTGGAATTTTTCTAGTATTAATTACTATAATAGCACTTGACCTTACTATCAGTACATATTCCTTTTATCTTAAGATTATTTCCTTCATGTATACTTTACTGAGAAACTTAATTCATTTGTAAGGGTTGCCCAATTCTAAGGTTGTGCATAGTTTAGGGGGAGACAAGGTTGCCCAATACTAAGGTTGTGCACTCCACAAGCCTAAAAAAGGACTTGCCAAGGATCCAAAGTTTTAATCATTAGTATCATTTTTTTCTTACAAAAGAAGATCACTTCTGCTGAAGGATTTCAGTTTAGTCATGCCTCCTAAATGCAGAGTATACCCTAAACAGTAACATAATGTTTAGATAATTGACTCCTCAAACATGGATCACTAAGTATCCTGTGTAACAATATGAAATTAGCTAAGATTTTTTATATTCTAGCTCTACTTTGTAAAGTTGATCAAAAAACATCAGCTAATACACTTCACAAGAAATTTCAAATAACCGGCCACTGTACTCAGTGGAACAGCATCAAGTGAGTGGTCCTTTAGTTCTCATTTTTGACTCTCTGTACATTTGATATCAAAATCATGTATGTAACAGTGTAAGAGCTTCACCACCATTATTACAGACTATCTCTAAAAGAATCCACTATGGAAAATTTGTTGCTGAGGCGAAGTTTCAAGATGCTCCTCATGAATATGAAGCCGCCATTAAAGCGAGAGTAAACTTCTGCATACCTAGATTCATCTTATTTTCCATTGTGATTCTAGATACATACATATGGCCATGTTACTTAATTTTCTGACGATACATTAATCCGTGCTTCACAGGACAGGAAACTGTTGCTGGAGTTGTTGACATATGAAACAGTGGATAAATTTGTCAAGAAGAGAGTAGAAATTATGGCACAGCAATATGCCGCGGTGGAGAAGATCGGTGAAACAGGCTATATACCCAATTCTGTGTATAGAATAAATCCAAGTTTGATTGCAGATCTTTATGGAGATTGGGTAATGCCTCTTGCAAAAGAAGTGCAGGTGGAATACTTGTTGAGAAGACTTGACTAAACAAACAGAAGATGACCCTAACAGAATAAATGGCAGAGTGTTTGTACCTATCAATTATGAAGATAGTTTATGCTCAAGTCAAACAGTGAATAAAAAGAAGGACAAGGGTCCCTGCATATAAATAAGTGTACTTAAAAAATAAAAACATCAAATAATGTATGGATTGTATGCTTATCTAAAAGTTTAGGCTTAACAGATATATATATTGTTCAATGCCTCCCAATTATGCAGTTGATAATATGTAATATCAAGTCGATGTGGGTTGGCATTTATTAAGGATCCGGTACAAACTCTCACTTTTTTTTATGGGTGTGGATTCAAATTCGTTTGATGTCACTTTTCCGCTTAACAGGCAACCTTCTCCAAGAATATCTCCTAATTGCTAGAGACTAGTTGAATAACTATGATTAAATGGAACTACTTGTTTAGACCTATACACTAATCCTTTAGATAAAATCCTTCTGACAACCTTAACATTGTAAAATGTAATAACAACATGTGTATTCAAATTGTATATTTTACATGTTTACAACGTGAGAATAAAGAACAGCTTGTGTCAGCAATTAGTAATTAAGATAGAATAGAAATAAGGCAACAAAATGACTGAAAATAAGGCAACAGATCAACACCATAATGGCCAGTTAATTATACAATATTTTGAATAAGTAGCCGGTGCTAGAATGAAGGGCTAAAGGAGAGAATCAAGGAGCAACACTGCCACCACATCTCATGTTGTGATCGAGAGAGAGGATTTGTGAGCAAGTCTGCTAGTTGTGACTTGAAGGTACATGAGACACTGTAAGTTCACCTATGACAATAATATCACGAACAAAGTGGTAGTCAATAGCTAAATACTTCATTCGTGAATAGAACACTGGATTTGCATAGAGATATGTAGCACCAATATTATCTGAGAAGATGTTTGGCTATTTAGGTATTTGGATTCGAAGCTCCATGAGAAGTTGTTGTATCCATAAGAGTTTAGATGTGGTGGTTCCGATTGAGCGGTATTCACCTGTGGACTGTTTTTTGCATGACCATGAAATGGTATTAGGGCCAAGATAAACAATGTAGGCACCAGTAGACTTCCAATCAACATTGTCACCACCCCAATCCGCATCACAAAATGCATTGAGATCAAGATTTCTTGTAACAACAAGGTGGAGACCATGGAAAATGGTGTGCTTGAGATAACATAGAATGCACTTGAGAGCTTGCATGTGAATGGATGGGGGTGCTTGCATGTATTGGGATAACTTATTGACAGCAAAAGCCAATAAACATGTCATTGACGCTCGGCCTTGTACACTAATTAGTATGAATCGTATGTGTGTTCTCTAACTCTCAAAGGTATACAAATCGTATTTTAATTTATTTTAGTCTCAATTTCAAAATTTCCTTTTTAAGGGTTCTCAACTATAGTACTATATATTGATTTAAACATCACCTTGAAGTGCAATGCATGACTGAATGAAGATTTGGGAAGAGAGGTTGAATGAGCTTAATATGTTGTTCCAAGTCCAATTCCTAAGGTTTTTTACACAACATATCTTTCTACATAGTAAAAAGTGCTCAATGTAACTAGATAAGATAAGATGCCATGGTGAAAAAGCACTAGCTTTTCTCATTCACCCAAATATTTATAGCTCAAAGTCTCAAACAAAGTTATGAGTCTTAAGCCTTTTAACACTTCATTTGTTTTGGTAGATTTAGGAGTAAAAGAAACAAAGAAGAGAAGAAAAGATTAGATACAAAATCAAATTTCAGTATTTTTTTTGCAAAAAATCAAGGAGGAAGAAAATTCTTTTTGGTGGATACACATAAAAGAACTTATCTTCTCAGTAATTAGGTGAGATTTAATGGGGGTATCGTATGGATGCGAATTTTTTTTTATTTAGTTTGTTTAAAAATTAAATAAATTTTTTTGTAACAAAAATATAAATAATAATAAATCATTTTATTTTAAAGAAAATAATATATAATATATAAAAATTTAGACTTTCTTCAGTTTCTGGGATTAAAATTATTATTTCTAATTAGCACAAATTTTTTATATTTGTTTTAAAATTCTTTTTTCATTCATCTAAGGACAACTTTAACAAGAGTTGCTTATCAAATTCTTGGTTGTAATAACCAAACTAAACTAGAGTTCACCATTGGTTTTATCATTATTAATTTAAATATATTTTAATAACTAAAACTGTAGATTTTAAAATTATTTTCAATTTAATTTATTTTCCAGTGTATATTACTTAAAGTGATTATATTAGTAGTAATAAAAATAACAAAATTATTATTACGAAAATGAAATACATGTAATTGTGGGTTTACAACATCACTAATGCATCATGCTTAACCAAATTACAAAAATAGAAGAAAAAAATGAAATAGTATAAAAAAGTTAGAAACAAGCATTTTTTTTAAAAAAAAGATAAGTTTAAAAAACATATAAAGATACATTCATGATATAAGAAACAAATTTTTCATAGAAGTACAAGAAATATAGGGGTGAAGCATTTAAACCGAATCTTTATTCAAACTATACTCTAGATGAATTATTTTCATTTAAAACTAATCTTTATTCAAATATATATTAGATAATCAGTGTTAACACATTTTTTTTAATTTGAATTCAACAATTTAAGATTTAATGAAAAATGAAATAAATTTAAAAATGAAAGAATGAAATTATTAAATCTGCATTTATTATTTATTAATTTGATTTTATTTAATTAAATAGAATTGATTTAATTGCATTTAAGTCAAAAATGAGCCAAAAGGTGCCAAATGCCAATTTCCAATTATATAAAATCTTCTTTAATATAATATATAGATAGATATATATTTTTTGAATGAAAGGTATAGATAGATTAGAATTGATTTAATTGTATTTAATTCAAGAATGAGTCAAATGGTGTCACGTGACATTCAATTATATAAAATATTTCTTTATATAATATATAAATATAAATTTAAGCATTTCTTATTAATGAATTTTTAGTTTATTCATTTTACTAATTATAATTTAATAGCCAATTTGTTTAAACTTTTAAAAAAAGCAATTGAAAGAAGAAATTTTTTTAAGAAGCAAATAAAATTTGTTTCTTAAAAAAATATGAAACATTTTTTCAAGTAAAAACAGATTAAACAAACACGTTAAAAAATGGAATTTTTAATGAAACACCTTATTTTTAAAAAATATTTTTTTAATAAATAAATTTAAACAAACGAGCTCAATAGCTATATTTGATTTTTTTTTATCTTGGATCCATCCCTAAATCAAACAAGAGAAAATATTTTTTATCTTTCTTTTCTTTCATTTTTTATGTACTTTTCTTTCATTTTCTCTTCTACCAAATAAATTAAAAGTTGTTTCAATTTTTACCCATTTTTCCTTTTCTTTTCCTTTCTTTCTCAAACTAAACATACCGTTAACTAAGGTAAGTTTTTTTGAAGGAACCATTAAGTTAAGTTAGACAATCACTTATTTGATAAAAAAAAAAAAAAGACAATCAATTATTCAGTTTTCGCTAGATTCAGTTCTAAACACAGCTTTGTTATCACGTGATTGTCTAACTTACCTTAAAATGATCTAGTTCAAAAAAATAAATTTAAAATGATCTTGAATAATTGAAGAAAGTAGCAAAAAATAGTTCAAAATTTTATTCTCCAAATATTGATATTAATTATTAATATTATCTAGTAGTATATTGAATAAATTAGGAAAATATATAAAAGCAGTACATAGCTTACAAAGTTGAACTTCTTTAGTTTTAAAATTTATAATTTATAAAATAACTATAAATTTGATTAATGATTTGAAAATATTTATATATATACCTCCAACATGTTTTGCTACCATGCCTTTTGGATAAGATTTTCACATATACAGTATGGTGTGTAATGTATAAATTACTTTCAATGTAAATAAAAAAATGTAAAAATAAATATAGTAAAAAATGTAAACTTAAAAATATTCAAAAGAAAAACACTTAAATTACAAGATGAAAAAAATAAACTATGTATTGGAAATGTAAAAATAATTTTATACTACTATTTAATCACAAATTACAATATATAAATATAAACTTATAGTGTATTTGTTGACTTTTAATGATTATTTCTAATATCATCAAACACATAAATCAATTAGCGTGAAATTGTTCATATATATAAGAGTCATAAGTAGGATTGTCTTTAGGTATCCGTGACTTGATTTTTATTTATAATAAAATTTGAATCAAACCTACTCAATATTTTACGATTTGGTTTGATTTTTACCATTTTTATTAAAATATTATTCCATTAAAAATTATATATTTTCTTTTAATCTTTTAAATTAATTTACATTAAAAATTATTATTAACAATTTATGAAATTTATTAATATATTAAAACTCTTATAATAAAAATCTATCAAATTTTTATTTATTTTAAACTGAATATATCTTAAATAAGTCATTTAAAAAAGAAATGAGTATACATTCTATAAATTTTATATATATAATACTACAAAACATTATAAAACTTAAATAATATATATATAAAATATATAATACTAAAATAATATAAATGTTAGTATAATTAATGCGATTTGGTTCAATTTCAAAAATAAAAATCACAAATCAAACCAAACCAATTAATTTTAAAAAAAAAACTTATTCAAACAAATCCAAAAAAAAATCTATTGAGTTTGATTTTTAATTTTTTGTTTTTTTTGTGATTTTCAATTTTCATTTCACATCGACTTAAAATTTCAACACCACTGCCTCCAATTTCGCCTGAAGGATATACGGGGCTGATGGAACCTAACACTGCTTCCATTGTTTATTATTGCACAGGTGACAGCGACAGCGAGAGTCATTGTTTGTAGATAGCAACATACCCGTATCTTATTTTCCTTCGAAATCCACCATTTCTCTCCACAAAACCTCTCTTTCCATATAAGGGTCTCGAGTCATTGCTTCTGCTTCCTCTTCTCCCTCTCCTTCCTTTCCAATCAGGTACCTTTTTCACCACACGCTTCATTTTTTCGATGGTTTCTATTATTATGTTTCTGCAAAATAAATATTTGATTATTTTGTATGTGTCAGTGATAAATTTTGTGATATTATGCCTAGAGAACTGCATGAATTTTATGTCCTGTTTTGTTGCTGAGCAAGGCATTTCTTCATAAATTTTATGGCTTTCGAAAGACATCACTGATAGGTTCAAATGTTATGCATTTGGGTATGATGGAATGGATGCCACCAATCTCAGTTCACTCATTTGAATTTGAAATTTGGGTATCCAACATTCTTGTACACTGTCATTTCTAATCCACCCGTGTTTTCAGACGAAGATGCACAGAACAGTGTATCTAAATAATGGATATATACTATGTTAAAGAATCCTAATAATGAACCTTGTTTCAGTATTCAGTTCACTCAATTCTAATTGATTAATGAAAGTACAGCCATAAAACTTGTGCTTTAAGGAACACATAGGCAACATAAGCCTCTCTCTTTTTGTGTTTATCATGTACGTATGTATGTGTGTACACATAAACACACACACACACACTTGTAATCTGCAATCCACGGAGCAGCTAGAGAATTTTGACATGAAAAGGCAAACATATAAATGATCAAATTTTCATGCTCTGTCAATGTTTTAACCTTTTGGTATAGTTGGTGACTAGTTTTGTTATTATTATTTCAAAATGTCTTCATCTTTAAATTGTTAAAGTCCCTCTGTGGGATCAAGTGAGTTTATTTTACGATAGGATAAAAACCTCTTCTCCATTACCAAAAACGGGATTGGAATACAGAATTTTAGAAATCAGAAATGGAAACTACAACAACTGAAGTTACTGAATTGTTTCCAACCTCCCAAAATTTATCCTTTCAACTTATGTTGTCATTTCCTACAAATGGATTCCCTCCATCTCCCGCTTGACTATTAGATTGAATATTCCCTTTATTTCCCATTCTGTGCTCCTTAATTACCCCCATTTGTTAGTCCTCCCCTTCTTTATAGCATATACCTTAGCAATAAGAGTTTATCACAATAGTACTTTTTTAAATCCTCGATTAGTACTTTGCTTCCATGTGAATAAACTTTAAACAGTTTCTTTTTGTACAGGCATTCAGGTAAAAAGAGGGTGGATGAGAGTAAGACCTTGACTTTAGATGGCATCAGGAACTCTTTGATTAGGAAGGAGGATAGCATAATATTCAGTCTTTTGGAGAGAGCTCAGTATTCTTATAATGCAGATGCATTCTTCACGGATGGTTTTAATGGGTCTTTGGTTGAGTTCATGGTCTTGCAAACTGAAAACCTTCATGCACAGGTTATTACAATTCTGAGACAGAAAATATGAAATAGAAAAAAGTAATGATTTAACTGTTTCTGCTTGGCTTTCCTTTGGAATTAGGTGGGAAGATACAAGAGCCCAGATGAGCATGCTTTCTTCCCTGAAGACTTACCCGAGCCAATGCTTCCACCTTTGCTGTAACTGCAGGTTTTTTAATTCTATATAAGTGAGGAACAAACTTTACATTACAAGTCTTAGAATGTAGTTTTGACCTAACTCAACCACATAAGTTGATTCATAGAAAAAGGGTTGCTCCCTCTTATATATTCTATCTTGGCTTTATATCTAGCCAATGTGGGACTTTGGGTTTTTTCCCAATAATACCAATTGGCATATAATACTAGTAGATTGATATGGTATCTAAACTGAAGCAACTTCAATTCTTATTTTGAGCTAACCAGCTGCTGTATAAAATGGGGGCATCACCTCTTCTATTTAAAATATTACATTCTTATATTGCTTCAATGGGAATGCCACGTGTACTTAGTGTTTTATGTTGTGAAGAACACTAGATTGATTTTCTTCCCTTATATGAGTCATCTTCTCAAAACTCAAGAAAGGAATATCTGCATTTGAGTCTCCATGAAAGTGTAGATGATATATGTTTACAATTATATATTCATATGGCCCTAAAATCATAAAATAGGGAGAAGAAAAATGAACATAGAATTTAACTGATTTGATCAACAAAGAATTATAGGCATACTTTCATGGATCAAATCAGGAGAAAGTTCACTATGTTGCTAAAGATTCGCTAAACTTTGCATGGGTTACACACTTACACCTTGAGCCTCTTTTTTGGATCAAGTCACATGTTAAGCCAAGCCCATTAAAGCCAGTTTATAAAACATAATTGTCAATGCCTCTCCATAGTCTATAAATTTGAGTTATTCCCTAATGGTAAATCCTTCTCACTTCAGTTAACTGAATTGATTAGCTGTCAATAAAGGAAAACCTTGTTTCTTATTCAGCTTATGTGTTGTTTATCTGATTGGATTTTGACTAATCTACCTTCCATTTTCCCTTGTACGTATACTAGGTTCTGCGCCACTCGGCTGATTCCATCAATATAAACAATAAGATTTGGAATATCTATTTTAAGGATATCCTCCCAAGATTGGTAAAAGCAGGAGATGATGATAACTGTGGATCTGTTACTGTTTGTGACACTCTTTGCTTGCAGGTACTAACTAAGCTTCCAATGTTATTGGAGAATTTTTATCATTTTCAAAAACACTATAAGAAGCTGAAGTGTGTTTGTTACAATAAAGTTCACCAAAGAGGCTCTAGATAGTGTTGATACAAAATCATGAATTTATTTCGTCATTTATACTAAAACTTTGACCAGCAGGGAACAATTGTGCTTTACACCTTTCACCTGCCTACTACAAGTCTATAAACACCTACTTAACCAATAAGATTATTCTAATTAAATAATAGTATTTAAATTTCTCAACACTCCCTTTCAAGTTAATGTTCTCAAGAGAAATGCTAGGAACACACTTTTTAACAAACTCTTTCATTGGTTGAAATTTATTGAAAATTACAAAAAACAATGGATCTGCTCATCTCATTTAATAACTCTCTCTTCTGATTTTGTAGCTTTCAATATATTTTAACCAATAAAAGAGTGTGTATTAGGAGGAGTGTGTTCCTAGCACTCTTCATGTTCACAAACATCAATCCCTATACAGTAAAAACTCGTGCTGTTAGGTGAAGGCACATGAATGTTTTTTTATTTTATTTTGGTTACATTTCTAGCACACCCATCCCCTTAAGGGATTGGTCAAGTGGAGCATAATAGGGCTAGGGTTTTACTAATAAAGCGTTGTTTGAGCTCTTAGTTGTCTCTTTGGGATGAGGTAAACATAAGTATCTTTGTAAGTACTCTTTGAGCCAAAGACTTCAATTTTCCTGCCTTAGATTCGGGCATCATCCCTTCCCCCTAAATTTTAAGAGTACCCTAGCAGAACAGTAAAGTTTTTTTTATATATTCTTGCTCTACTTTGTAAAGTTTATTATTAAAGAACAGCAGCTAATAAACTTTACAAGAAATTTAAAATAATAACAGGTCACAGTACTTTTAGTGAGCATCAAGTGGGTAGTCCTTTAATTCTCATTTTTTACTCTCTGTACATTTGATATCATAATCAAGTATGTAACAGTGTAGTTTAGTACAAATTAATTCCGAGACTTTGTTATAATTCTTAAGCACCATTACAGGCTCTCTCAAAAAGAATCCACTATGGCAAATTTGTTGCTGAGGCAAAGTTTCGAGATGCTCTTTCTGAATATGAAGCTGCATACCTGATTCATGTTATTTTCCATTGTGATTCTAGATATGGTCGTGTTACTTAATTTTCTGACCCCGATAAAAAAAAACTTGATTTTCTGATGCTACATTATTCCATGCTTCACAGGACAGGAAACTGTTGCTGGTGTTGTTGACATATGAAACAGTGGAGGAATTAGTCAAGAAGAGAGTAGAAATTAAGGCAAGAACATATGGCCAGGTGGTGAAGATCAGTTAAACAGGCTATATAGCCAGTCCAGTGTACAAAATCAAGCCAAGTTTGATTGCAGATCTTTATAGAGATTGGGTTATGCCTCTCACAAAAGAAGTGCAGGTGGAATACTTGTTGAGAAGACTTGACTAGACAAACAGAAGATGATCCAAACAGAATAATGGTAGAGTGTTTGTACTTATCAGTCATGAAGATAGTTTAGTGCTCAAGTCAAACAGAAAAAAAAAAAAGGACAAGAGTCCTTGCATATAAATAAATGTACTTAAAAACATCACTTAATGTATGGATTGTATGCTTCTAAAACTTTAGGCTCAACAATGACATATTATTGACCACAGCCTCCCGATTATGCAGTCGATAATATTAAGCCAATGTGGGTTGCCACAGGTGGATAAGGATTTCGGTACAAATTCTCACCTTTTTCTACAGGTGTGCATTTGAATCCCTCTTGTGCCATTTTTTTCTACTCGGTGGGTAACCTTCTCCAAGCAAATCTCCTAGCGCCTAGGAACTAATTGAGTAATAATAATTAGGTGGAACTATTTACGGTCTAGTGGTAGCCTCAAACTCAGCATTTCATTAGCATCCTACTTCATAGTATTAGAAGTGTCTTTTCCTTCTATCACTTTTTTCACAAAATATCTAATAAATATCTACTAATTGATCATTTAATTATACATAACTTCATTATTATGAAATGCAGAATAATGCTCTAATTCACCATATGAAAAAGAAGAAGAAAAAGTGAGATGCTTTAAATGAGTTATCCACAGTACTAAGACAAAAGCCAAATAAGTCAGCAAACAGCTGGAGAATACTATAGGAATCATGCTTGATTGCTTGGATTTGTGGTCTATCACCATTTTCTTCCCAATAATTGGAACCTTCGTTCAGAATGAAGATGCAATCGTTTTATGACAGTGCTATGGTCGGTGTTATTAGCCTTTTGAGCTGGAAAATACAAATTTCTGACCCCACCAAGTTTATTGGCAAATATTTTTATTCTCACATGCATATAGCTTCAGCATTAACTTACTTTTTTAGAATTAAGATATTATCATAACATTCTCAATGGTCCCCCATGTAAACAAACTTAAGGGTGAAAAGCCATAATGGAAAACAAGATCTGTCGCCAAAATTTTAGGGTAAGAGTAGCACACCATAAAGGTTTGAAGAGAAATTTAATTTCTAATTTATCCTAATTAACTAATGATGCATAAAAAAATCCTTTTCCCTCGTGAGGTATTACACAAAACATATTCCTTTAATCTTCTTCCAAAATAATGCAGCAAATTAATAGAATTGTATAATTTGCTCAAAAGTACTTGATAGTACTACGAGTTGTTATAATAATTGAATCTTCATTCACTCAAGTTAACTAAAAAAGTACTTAGCGTCTAAAAGATGTATATATCTAAAAATAAGATAACTAGAAACTTACACTAGGTAGAAAGGAATTGTATTCAAGCTTACTAAAACAGAAAAAAAAAAAAAAAACTGCAGTTATCTTCCATTATCGTGTCAATGACATCTACTGTAAGTCTATTAGTTATGCTCTAAGCAAAATAATAATAATAATAATAATGCTAATTTAAAAAAAAAATCCTTGTATCTTGTAACTAAAAAGACTAGCCTCTAGCATGTGAAGTTACTTTTTTAATAATGATTTTTTCACATATATAATTTTACTATTAAATTTAAGATTATATTTGCGGAGAATGTATTCATTTTATTTGAAAAATGCACTTAAAAAACACGTTATCTGTATCCTATGTAGATTAAATGACACTACATATACTCTCTTAAAAATTTTAACTATTTAAAAACTAAATATTCATTTTTTTCATTTTTAATGTAATAAGTATTTTTATTATATATTTTTTACCAATGCACTTGATATATATAAAATTAAAAATAAAAATATATATTTAAGCTAAGCAAACAAACGATATTTTTTAAAAGAAAAAGGTATTTAATATGTATTGTTGAAAAATTATTTTTATTAGTTGTAACAACTGACAATCAACTGCTTTCATTAATTACTTTTTAAAATTTTAAAACTTAATGTACATTGTACAGCTAGTTTATCACCCGTATACACCACTTTTTTTTAGGGGACCCCTCCCATGTACACCACTTCTTCGCCTGGAAAGCTTGTTTTACAAAAGAGAAATGATATTTGGATAGTAAATTATACAATTAAATAAAAAAGGTGACAAGTTTTAATTATAATAATAATTTAAAACAGATAAATAAGGAAAATGATGCTATACAAAATTATTGCAATTTTTTTTGCCATAATTATTATATGTATATCATATCTCTTCAAAAAAACTGAGATAAATTAGTTAAAATTCAAAAAATTTAAACCGATAGGATAATTAATTAAATTAAAATATATAACAAAAAATTTTAAATCAATTAATGAATATAAAATAACGTACAAAAATCTATTCAATTACTTAATTACAATTTAATTTTTTTAAAAGAAATACATTCATTATTTCCTAAGCAATTTGTTCGGCAACACACAGGTAAATTAAAATGAAACTGAAGAAGAGTAGCATACGAATCCGCCACGTTAGGCAAGTGGTGTGCAGCGAAAATTACAATTTAAATTTGATAATTGTATATATTTTGAAATAATTATCGATTTATATCTTAGTTATTTTGAAATGATTTTTTATATGATTATGGCTTCAAATTTATTTTAAATAACTTGTTGACATAAAAATTAGAAGAACCACTTTTTAGTTCTATTCTTATTTTAAAAAAATTATATTAAATAAAATGGGATAATATAATTTTTATGATTTTACATTATAAAGAAATCATATTTGATGAAAACACAAGTATTAATTTTATTTGATATGAGAATAAGATAAAAGATCAATTATGATGGAATAACAAGGAAAAAATGACATTAAAAAGTTTATTTAAAAAATATTCTCAATATATTTTTGTGATAATCATCAACACAATTATTTACTAATTTTTAACTAATACAAATAAATTATTAAACATGTTTTTTTATTCATAACTATTTTTTTATAAAAAAAACAAAAACATAATGTACTTGAAAGAGAAAGGTGGGATCGCAAAGCCGCTTTGAGCAGTGTGCGCATCAGCGTACGTTGTCCTTTTACCCTTTGCCAGCTCAGCTTGACATCTGATGCAAAGGTGAAGCCTTTATCATCACTTCACATACCCACATTCATATTCACAGTAACAAAGACTCCTTTTCCATTTTCCTTCCTTTGGGTTGTGTTCTGTGTTATTGGGTTGGATTGTGTTGTGTGTTCCATACAACTCCAACTAGTCAGAGATTCTTGTCTGGGCTACATTGCACTTTGCACCCCAAAAAGTGAAAGGAAGAGAGGCATAAACACCCCAAAAAATGGAGAGAGCTCTCACTAAAGTCAGCAGCTTGAAGGTGGGGTTGGGGAGTTCATGGATCTCCAAGAAGGCCAAGGAGGAGTTCTCTAACATCTCTGAAGACATCTCTGTGAGTATATGCTTTTTGGGTTTGTCTTGCATTAATGTGGCTTGGTTCTTAGCACTGTTACCTTTTGGAGTTTGAGAGATCTGAAATAGAAGCTTTGCGTATTGATATTTCTACATTTTAGGGTGATAGATTCATTTCCATGATGTAAAGAGCAGGTCAATGCTTGATTCTGGACTAAAAATTGTAGCTTTGGTTGTGTGTGTAAAATGGGGTGTGCTTTTCCTTTTGAATTCATCTTGAGAAATTTTCTGGGGTTTGGGTTTGTGCTTTGGTGGAAGGAGAGGGAACGGGAAATGTGTGAAAGGGTATTGGTTGAACATGGGGAATACAGGAGAATGAATGGTTGCTAGTTGCGTCTTTCTTAAAGTGTTATAGCTTCTTTTTTTTCCTGATTCTCTTCTAGTTCCTTCCAGATATTGAATGAAATGGTTTGCTTTTGCTTAATCAGAGGAACAGAAAATTTTAGATATTGATCATATAGAACATTCTGGAGCCGTTTGGACCATGTGGTGTACCATACTGGCTTAGTTGTTTTTTGTATTTTGTTTGATCTGGAAGAGTAGTGAGTGCCTTCATTCATTTGAAATAGCACAAATTTTTAAAAATTGACACTTAATTCTTAAATTGGTAATTGATGTAGCATTGTCATTAATTCAGTTGTACATGTATTTTTTGTGTGACTTGTAAGGCCATAAGGGTAATCCATGAATTTTACATCAATCAAGAACTTGCATTAATGAAATAGATAAACTTGAACTATATTGTAGAGATTTATGTATTTTGAATGATAAGATGGGAATTAGTTTCAGATCACTAAGATTTTACAAATTGTTTGTGTTGACGCATAAAGCTGGATAAAATTTTATGCATAAGTATAAAAAAAAAAACTATTCCAGCAGGCAAATCCTGTTTGGTGTTTAGACTTTTAGATTTACTGGGAGTTTGATGCCACTGCCTTGTTTTTGCTGAAGAAGAAATGTTGATCTTTTGCAGAGTTTCTCAAATACCGTTGAAGAAAAGGCGAAATGGATCTTCAACAAATTAAAAGGTGTGAATGTGTTTTGACCCTTACAAAGATTTACTTCATCCGATAAGTCAATTTAAATGTATATCAGGAGTGATGCTGTATGTATGCTTGTCATTTTTAAATCTCATGCTTTCAAACATATAGATCCCCTTTCATTATTTTAATAAACAGTTACATAGCACCGTGGTAAACTAGGAGAAACATGCACTACATTGAATCAATCAATTAACACAATAGCAATCTAGTCATTGTGTTCATCACATTTTTATCAATGCTAACTGACTATAATAAGTTTCTCATGTGGTGCCGCCTTCACATTTGGCCCCTTTTCTGACACACTCGCTTGTATCATGTGATCATAATACCTGTTAGAAAATCTCACCCTTGAGTTGAAATTTCCTTTTTGCCATGCTGTACCTTTAAGTCCCTCTTTTGTCTTCTCCAACCCAGCTCTTTTCTTCATATTTTATAGTATTTCATGGTATAAAATTCATTACATGTTGATTTTGAGCCTATTTTATTCTACAACACAATAAGTTACACAAATGTGGCAAGCTGTCACCACTGTCTACACATGAAAATAACATGTCAAGACAATTATTATTTCAAAGGCATAGATTCCACCAACAACTTTGGTATCCGTACAGTTTATGACATTGTAGACTCATCCATATTCTAATTTTCATTATTAGGGGCAGTCATCCCTGCCCCCAACAAAATAAAAACTGTTGTAGTAGCTGCTATCTGTTATGTAATCAATCTCATATCTATTTAGGTATGCTGAGCAATTTAGAAACAACTGCATCAACTAATAATCACTTTCTTTCAATACTTTCCCTCAGGTAAGCCACAGAAAAGCCTACCGGATCTCCTCCGAGATTACAATTTGCCACCAGGTCTATTTCCACAGAACATAATCTGTTATGAGTTTGATGAAACCAAGGGCAAGCTGATTGTCTACTTGCCAT
Organism: Glycine max; assembly: GCF_000004515.6. NCBI lineage: Eukaryota > Viridiplantae > Streptophyta > Magnoliopsida > Fabales > Fabaceae > Glycine > Glycine max. The sequence goes on along the minus strand of NC_016089.4, from coordinate 10,894,518 downwards.
CAGCATGTGAGGTCAGCTTCAAGGACTCCTCTGTGCTGCGATACGCAACCCGAGTCAAAGGGGTTCTCACAAGGGGAAAGCTTTCGGCGATAGATGGAATGAAAACAAAGGTTCTTGTGTGGGTTAAGGTGACAAATGTGGCAGTTGAAGGTTACAAGTCTGATAAGTTGTGGTTTACTGCTGGTGTAAAGAAGTCAAGGACAAAGGATGCATACGATACACCTTGTGGTGCTGTCAGAGTATCAGAATTCTGAGTTCACAAAATGTTGGTTATTTATGTCATCACTATCATTGATATGGAATAGATAGTCTACGTTGTTGGAAATGTTACACAATAGCTGTATAAGTTAGGATCCTCTTCTCCATATTTATCTATTAATATTGGATGCATTCCTGTTCTGGTCATTCATCGACTCATTGAACATGATTAATTTGGCAAGCTCAAATGGAACTCTGATGATGCTATACAAGTTGAAACAATGTATTCTTTTGCCCCATGGTTACATGTAGAGGATTAATGATTTGGAGGGTCTGTTTGGTGAACAGAGGTTTCAGAAGTAAGGTTTAATTTTAAGCTAAATGATTATTTTGGTTCTGTATCTTTCTTTCTTTCTTTTTTTGTTTTTGTTCAATTTGCTCCTAAAATCTTTTTAAGTACGTTTAAAAGTTAGAAATATGCAAGGAACAATACTTTATTTGGTTGTTGCTGCTGCATGCGTCAAATTAAGAATGAACTTTCTATGTAGTACTTCATAAATTAAGATGTCTAATCGATTAAGAATGTTTTAAATCTCAGGGATAGCGGCACGCGGTTGACTCCAAAAAAACTATGGCGTATGGCGGGATAACTGCTATTTTGACATTTTTTTTTTATAGTTTATATGAAGTATACTTTGAAATGGTTGGAAGAGTATGCCGAGTTAACTCTCAAATTAACTACGGCTAACGATAAAACTGTTTGAGCCGTGTAATACATGGAAATAACTCGAATGCAGGATTGATAGGGTATGGAATACCAGAATTTGAAAACAATGCAAAATTTTAACGTCCCTTGGGTTTTATGATAACAAATTCAGATTAATTTACCATCCTCCTATGGATAAAACTTTACAATATGAACAATAGTTCGGTTCCAACAATGATGGAACTAGATGCTCCTATATCCATTTTTGTTTTTCAATTATATCACAATTTCAAATAAATTTCATACAGTTCAATGGGTCTGGGATATATGCGGATATTATTTACCATACTAAATACAAAGGGGAAATTTTTTTATTAGCTCAAAATTTGCTTGAATTGTTACTACAAGAAATTAATCTAGCTTCAACTTCTTACTATCTACTAAGAAACTGTATTTGTAGCTCCAAGTATCTCATATAAGGATAGAACATTTTCAATAGTCAATAGACCAATAATGCACCATTCCAAGAAATCTGATTTCCTGTTCTGGAGAACTTCTTGTAGGAAATGAATATTGTGCTGCAAACAACCAAATCAATGAAATAAGCCTTAATTGGACAACATCATTTGAAGATAATGAACAACCTCAACCTCAACTACTAAGTTAAATATGTAGGGGAAAATGGTGTGCATCTAGCAGAAGAACTGTTCATAATATTAAGCACGCATTATTGAGTTTAGATGGGCTCAGATTCAAAAGAATATTTCAAATGCATTGTTTAGATGAAATGACTAATACTTATGGAGTGGCTCAACTCAAATACCTCAACAAATTTCAATTTGAAATCCAGGTTTCCAAAGCGTTGGGCAACTTCATACTCATCCCGAAGATACTCATATATTTGAGCATACTTTGCATCCCTCCAAGCAATTTCTGATCTGATTAATCCACAATTAAAAAAAAAACCAAAATTTCTCACTAGTCTAGGATGAAATGAATTGATAAATCAAATATTTGAAATCTTTAGGGATTACTATAATCTTAAATTTTCAATATATTCTTACACTGCCGTATGTGTATTTTTCTAAAACAAGGATAAAATACCTCTCAAAGAGACCAACTTTAAGAATCACATCGGCCAAATTTGAGTTAGCCTTCCCAACTAGCTGAAGTAGCTTCTTCTTATCCATAGTGAAGGTTCCAGTTTTCTCCATTCCGCGGTTTATGCCAGCAAACTCTTCAACTAAACCATCAACCTGATAATGAGAGAGAGCAAATGCCAAAAAGTCAATGGCTTCTTTTAAAATAAAAATAATGGCTTTAGTTTTAAGGGTTGTCTTTTTCCTTCAGGTTAACAAATGGCTAACAAAGTACTGGAAAGAAGATGACATTTGGCACATATTAACCTGTGAGACAAAATAATCCAGAGCTATGCTTTGTCCCAATACACTTCCAATTATACGGATACCATCAGTATCCAACGATTTCAGAACTATGTAGTCTGGACCTCCTTGCATGTCCTCAACTTGCAGTGGCTTCTCCTTTATTGCATAATCTAATCACACAGAACATGTTACTTATTACACATATGCAACAGGATTCAGAAGAACTATACGATTGATTAGTTTCTCTGAAGAAATATACCATCTTTCCTCATATCTTGAAGTAAACCAGATGCATGCCTCTTAACTAATTCCAGGTAACTTTCCACTTCATGATCCTCAATATTAAACAAAACAGCTGACCCATACTGATATACAACCATGTAACGACAGTTGCTTGCTTTCATGTGAAACCCATGTCCCTGAATCAAATGACTAAAGTTGTTCAGACTCTGTTGAATCAATCACATTGTTATATTGTACAATTAATCTTAATCTATTTAAACAGATTTTCTCATTATGAACACTTGAATCTGCTTCCTTTTTTATAGAGTGCATTAATTTAATTATCAATTATCATCAACAATGAAAACAATGCTATTTATGATGCAGCTCAGGCTGCTCAGCAGACACCCTTCCTGAAGGAGAAATTAGCAGAATATGGAGCAAGAACTTCCTGTAATCTTACCCTTAAACATCAAATGCACGCATAAGTTCCACAATACCATTCTATTAAAAATGAGTCCTCATGGCTCATAATCCCAATCCACACATTGCCCCAAGAGGAACATCAAGGTTATATTTTGTTATAAATTTATAATAAACCACGCATTGACTCAATACAGATATTCAAGAAGCATTTAGTGACTTCCTATAGAAACACAAGAAATAATACTAAATCTTACATTGGAGTCCAAATTGAAGTCACAGAAGCGGAGAGCAACATAGTTTGAAGATGAGCGGGAAGATGGAGGAACAACGTTTCTGTGATTATCAGCCTGAATGCCCTTCAAATTTATACTGCCAAAATTATGAATCTGAGACAGCCAAATCATAGAAAACAAAAACAGGACAACAAAAAGACAAGTAAGAGGAAACGGGTTCAATTCAATTCAATTCCAACCCAAAAACCAAGGAAAAACACAATGCATCGCTATAACAAAAGATTAAAAAAAACCCAGAAAACCTCAACCTATAAATCACATACAAGCATTAAGTTACCACTTTAATAATAAACTAAAAAGAATAAAAAATAAAAAAGTCCAAAATCCCAATCTAATATCATAAATGCAAAAAAAATTACAGTCCCCCCCACAAAACACAGCACAGTCTTCTAAATCGAACACTAAAACATAGGACAAATAGAAACATATAAAAATAAAAATAATCATAAAACTCTAAATTCCAAATCTAAGATGAAAGGTAAAAGTACAAATTTACCTTCCATCACCAAAAAAAGCTAACAGTACAAACTTTAACTCCCAGATAACATGATCTTCTCTTTCTTAAATGGAACAGTAAAAGAAGTCATAAGTAGCAGCAGAGAAACGAGATTCAGAGAACGACCCATTTGCGCATTCCACAAAACAACAAAAGGGTCGAGAGAAATTAAGGAACTTGAAAAGGATAGGGTATTGGGGAGGTACCTGGTGGAGAGGAAATAAGCTTTGACTGGGATTTTGACGCAGGGATCGAGTTCCGGGTCTACGAACCCGAATTGATCCGGGTCGGGTATTTCAGAAGTTGCGGCGGCGGCGAGAGAGATGGAGCGGTTGAAGGAGGGAAAATGGGGTTTGGAAGAATAAGAAAAAGAAGTGGTTATGCGGTTATAGAACGAAGAGAGGGTTCTCCATCTTCCGCCCATTCCCTGAGAGGAAGAGGGTCTTCTTCTAAGGGCTATTGCTTTTGCTTTGTCTTGGGATTTTTCTCTCTCACTTCCTTTCCGTTTGCTCTTTTTTTTTATTATTCTTAAAAAATAAATGTCATTGGCCTATGAGTGTGGGGGTAGGTTTTTTAGAAAATCAAATGCAGTAGTAGACAAATTTAGGAGTGTAGTCCCCGTACTTTCAAATATATGAAAAACCAGATAGACGTGTTGATGTCCGGACTCATATTTCTATTTAAGTAGTGATAAATATAAATTATGATTACATATATACACTTTGATAATTTTGTTTATCGGAATAATAATAATGCTGAAATATCGGTAGAAAAAAAGAAAACATTAATTTAAGTATGTATTTGAAACTAACCTGATCGGATTGTAGAATGCTTCGGATGGTGTTGGTGAGATTATAATTAATAATATGTTGTTGTAGTGAATGAGAGGCTGCACAATGAACAAAAATGAATGAATTGATTGCATATGTAGATAAGATTAGTGAATATTTAAAAATCTCAAGTAGGAGTTTACTACTATATATAACAATACTAACCTGAAAATGGGTAAATTGATATGAATATGCATTAGTGGGTGTGATGTAATGACAAATTTGCATCATTTGTGTTGTTGATGTTCTGCTACAATAATAAAGAAATAAAAGCATTATATCAAATTTATTTGAGAATTGATGATAATGAAATTGCAATAGAGTGTTGATGTTGACCGCGGTATAAGTAACGGTAAAGTAAAAAACATAGTATATTGTAATTATATGATTAGAAATAGATAAATTGAAAATGAAATCAACAAATAATGTTTTGATAGAAAATGAATTTGATTAATGATAATACATATGTAGAAATAAGAATTTGGGATGCATACCATGTGTTATAAGTTTGCAAATACTTCTTTGTATCCTACATTAATGGTAGTATTTTTGGAAGTGTCTTGATTATCATGAATAAGAATATGAAGTCCTTTTTTGCTTTGAACTCGTGAAAGTGCAACATATAGCTGGCCATGAGAAAAAACTGAGTTTGACAAATACAATCCAACATGTGCCAACGACTATCCCTGAGATTTGTTAATGGTCATTGCAAATGAAACCATGAATGGAAATTATCTTCTAATTAGCTTGAATGGTCATGGAGAATCAGAAGGAGACAAATTCATTCTTGGTATGTATGTCCTATGACATATATTGGGTCCAGTAATAATCTCTGCTTCAACCACATTTGAACCAAGCCTTGTAACAATAAGTCTAGTTCCATTGCATAACCCATCAGCTTGGTCCAAATTTCGTAGTAGTATGATGGGAGTACCAACCTTGATTTTGAGCTTGTGATTAGGTATTCCTGATGTTTTCAATGAGTTTAGAAATTCAGGTGTTAGTACTCCGAAAGCAGGACTGAGTAGTTCATAAGATTTATCAACACTATCAGCACTACAATACTCTTTCTCCTCACTAGGAATCAAAGATAGGACATAGTCATTTATTTTGTCAATAACATCTTTCGTAGAGGCTAGAACAACTCTTTTTTGCAAGAAATTTCCATTGCTATAGTTCTGTAATAAGTCTGGATATGTTGCTTCAACAATTGCCTGGATAGGATCTTGAAAGTCCTTGATAAGAAACTCATCTGGGATGGTGATTTCGTCATAACCATCGTTAGGTTCTCCAAGTTTAGCATCGTCTATGTCTAGGAGCCAATCAAAAAATAGTTTGAGGTCCTCACAGTTGGTATGGGCAGTAAGATTCGATTGCAATCACATGTTTTTTGTCAGCTTAAGAATTTGACAATGGTCCCAAATGTATGATGCATTTAGAGTTGCATGGACAATGTTAGAGCGATTACCTCTTGGCACAACAAGTAGTATTTAATGGAAATCACCACAAAAAACAATGACCTTTCCTCCAAAAGGTTTATCGTTGTGCATGATGTCTTTTAAGCTTTTGTCAAGTGCCTCAATACTGTACCTGTGACACATTGAAGCTTCATCCCAAATTATGAGTTTCGTCATCTGCAACAATTCAGCCAAGTCACTCCCCTGATGAATATTGCATGTAGAATTTTGTGTTGCAGGCACTGGTATAGGAAAAAATGTGTTGTTCTACCCCCAGGCAACAGTATTGAGGCAATCCCACTTGAAGCCACTGCTAAAACAATGTCGTCATTAGAGCGTATAGTAGATGATAAAGTTTTCTAGAAAAAGGTCTTGTCTGTGCCACCATATCCATAGAGAAAATAAACTCCGCCTGATTGAGTTGCAACTACATGCATAATCTTATCAAAAATAAAAGTCTTCTCATCTACATTTAGTAATATATACATAATGTATTAGTAGTATGGATTGTTGGGAATGAATATTGTTTTAAGAAAAACTAAAATATGATGTAAAAACCTGTTAATGAATGATAGCATTTGTTAAATTCAGCAGCCAAAATGTCCTTGTCATAAGCCAGTTCATTGTAGATAAGCTTATTTCCGTGTGGGTTGGCAGCATATCCTATTGGGTATGACATTGAAGGAAAATCTCGTAGGCTTTTCCTGTTGGTTTGTAGGAGGTTTTCAATTTCAGTCAAACAAAGATGCATTGTTTTTTTTGTCTGTGAGATGAATGCCTATGAATAGTACGACAATGACATTGTTAGCAAGTGAGTTGTTTGCTATGATTGATATGTATTTATTTAAGATTGATGAAATTATCTTGTCTTCTATGATTAAATACAATATCACCTGCCATCCATTGCCAAGTTTGTTCCCACACATATTCTGGTTTATCCATGGTATTCATAAATAGCAGCTTCACAAATAACTTCCTAAGAAAGTGTGGAGTTCCCCAAGTGTTAGCTTCTTGTAAAGCACAAATAAATTTTTTATCACTTCCTAGAAAACCTTTTGCAAAGCATGCTTCTTTAAATGTATGGTAGACAATATTTTCTACTATTCTAATATCTTTGTAAGATTGTGACCCTTTAGCGGAGGAAAGCATCATCCTCATGTAGAACAACTCTCCACTGGAAGGGGGTACCCATATGAGCATGCAAATTATATTTCCTTGTTTTCTTGGTTGCCAACATCTTTTGCATGCATCGTAAATGAATTTGGACACATATTTAGCATAAGTAAGATCTCGTCCATGATGGTATATTTTATTAATATCCATCCAAGTTGTAATCATTGATTCTTTGATTGTACTCTTAGATAATACTGTGCCAATTGGTTGACTATCTTTCTAGTAAACAGTCTGTTGATTTTCTAGGTGGAAATAGAGGTGTTCAACTATTGGTGCACGTCCATGCATTAAGAATGCGAAAATCTTTCAACATGTTTCAAGGGGTGACACATACCTGGTGAATGAATAATAAAACATGAACACATAATATGTATTAATTAATATAATAATAAAGGGGGTTTTGTGTATAGATGATATGCATTTAATGAGCAGATGATTGACACACACCGACAGTCAAGATAGAGTTTAATTTCATCATGAACCTCATTGTGTGTGCCATCCTGATTTTGCACATTAACAATAGTTGTTGTAATCCGATCGGATCCTTTGTTGATGTACTTAAACAAGTATTTGATTGATGTACTATGATTGCACCATTTCATATTTAGGTGTGTTCTATATTTGAGTAACAGATGTGGACTATATGGCACAACAAATCGATTATCGAGTTCAATACCATGCTTTTGCATCGTACGTCCGTTGTTTCTTCTCCTATAAACTGGAAATCCATCTTGATCAACAATTGTTGTTTGGTGGAACTTTTTAGTGAAAAATCTAATACACTTCCCATTGACCATACATGGTGCCCTTGTGTTTGGCAGCCCACATGGTCCATGCATCATATGGTTGGAGACAATTTGATACAAATCTGGATGTGTGTCCTTATTTGCTATCTCAACAGAAATTATGTTGTCAATGTCTTATAGATTTGGATACTTGTTTGAAGGATGCGAAAAGATTAAAATATGAGCATGAGACAATCATTTTTTTTTGCCATTCAATGGTGTAAACAATTATAGTCCAATTGAAATATTAGTAGCATCATTAATAATGTATATTTGAAATTATAATTGTCAAATTGAAGAGTATCCATCTATAGGGAAAGAAAACCATGAGAATATTATTGTCAATCCTCTTTTTTTAATTTTGTTTTATCTTTGTATCTATAGGAAAAGAAAACCATGAGAATATATAATTCTTCTTCTTTACTTACTTTATCGTTTCTTCTTAAGCGTTTTTATGGGTAAAAAAAAATCTAATGATTTTTCCCTTGTCTTATTCACATGCTATAAGTTATTTTAACTACTTTTCTATTATCTTTGTATCTCTAGGAAACAAAAGTCATGAGAGTATATAATTTTTTAATATTCTAAGAGGTAAAAATATATATGGTGTTGTGTTGGCAAAATGAAAAAATGAGAAGAAAACATCTAATAATTTTTTAATTATTTTCTTATTCTCTATTATTTTTGTTTACTTTATTGTTTCTTCCCAAGTATTTTTAAGGCAAAGAAGAAAACATCTCATATTTTTTTCCTTATCTCATTCATATTATAAGTTTTTTAATTGTTTCTTATTATCTTTGTGTCTTTAAGGAACATGTATGGTGCTTTGTTGACCAAATTTTTTATTTGAAGAGAGAATATAGAAGAAATTGAATAAGTAAAGTAAGAAGACCTCTTACATCTTATAGACTTTTTATTTGTCTTCTTATGTGTTAACTTTATTTACATATCCTTTTATTAATTTCCTTTTGTTTTTTTTATTGCTCTGATTTTTTTTCCTCTCATTTTTGTGTGTGGTTAATGGATTTGAAGTTTACATACCATGAGTCTATAAGAAAGGAAAAAGTAAAAAGAAAAAAGGAACACAATTGTAAAGAACATGATGATATATATCTCTCTCTTTTTATCTTTAATCATGTCATGCTTATGGTATTTAGTCGTATAAATTTGTATTGAAATTGATTTTTAGATTTGTATTTGGAATTATTTTTTTTGCTGAATTTTATAATTGATAATATTAGAAAATAGTTGTATTGAATTTTTGTAAGTTGTTTAAGATGATTTTTCCTTCTAAGAGAAATTTATAAAATAAATTTATGTAAATCATCAAAACTTGAATGTTCTATAAAAAAACATGTCCAATACAATAACTTCAACGTAATATTATATTTATTTTTTTATTTATTTTTATCCATCTCTTTTATTTTTCTCTTCACAACGTATCTCACTTTGAAATATTATAAAAAAATCCTTAGAATTGAAATGTATACACCCTAAGAGTAAAGATAATTAAAAATAAAATTTTTAACAAGTGACATAATAACATTACAATTTCAATATTTCATAAATACATTTATAAAATAAAATGATATCTAAGTATTTACCACAAATGATTTGATCAATTATGTATAGATAAACATATATTTACAAACATAATATATTAATATTATACTATCATAATAAACAAATAAACACAAGTAAAATTACATATACATTACAAAATATATTAAACTAAAATTAATGTGCACATCAATTTACATATAATAAGTGATATTATTTCAATATATAAATTTTAGTACAATAAAATATGATAATGCAATAAAAATACATGTTAATAACATTAAATAAAATAAAATTAGTTGATGTTTTTTATATTTAAGATTAAGAAAAGTCTATTTTTTTCTTATATTTTAGAGAGGGAGTAATTTCGGATCCTTTCTTACTGTGTACTGTAATTTTATGACATTTACTTTTTATTTAATTAGTTTGATTTATAATTTTTTATTAGTTTTGGTCGATTTTAATTAATATTACTAACCAGTTGATGACAAATCAGTGTAAAAAAATCTTTCAAATTATCTAGCCAATACATGGCGACCACGAGATAATTTTTATAATAGTATTTTTTTTTTTATTATAAGCGATATATCCTTACTCCTTAAATAGACATAAAAAATGAAATTATTTTAAGGATCAATTTGATAAGAAGGAAAGAAACAAGTGAGAAGTAAGGTGAATGAAAACAATATTTTTTTTTAAAGAAATAGATGAAAAATATAGTGAAAATAAAAAAAATTATAGTTTATTTTTCTGTGTGATTAATTTTTTTTTTTGAAAAAAGTTAAAGATTAATCATTTAAGATACTAATATTCATTTAAATGATTAACTTTTTTAATAAATATTTTTTCAAATACATAATTAAATACATGATTACATATTTAAGAGATAAGATTATCTACAATGATGTCACACTATATTGGTAAAAAGAATGTATAGTTTAAGAAAAATAAAAAATAAATAGGTGAGCAAAAATAAAAGAAAAATCAAATATAAATTCTAAATAACTAACCTACTTCACACATCTAAAATTCTCTCTTTCCTAATTTTTCTCAATCAAATATTTTTTTTCACCAATCAATTTGCTGGCTATTTTACAAACGGGGCGTAATTTTTTTTCAGTTTTTTTCAAAGGGGATAATTTTTAAATTATTTCTGAAAAGGATATCATATATTATGACTTTAATTTTTTTTTGTTTTTATGACTTTGAAGTTGTAATATATATATATATATATATATATATATATATATATATATTAATGGATTATCACTTTAAAATTGTAATTTCTTTTTTTTCATACTATTTTTTTTGTTTTTATTTTGTTTTGTTTTTAATTTTTTAAAAATTATAAACAATTTTATTTATTTAATTATTAAATAAATATTTTTAATTTTACTTGTTATTAGTTTTATTTAATATGCTGTATATTTTTTATGGTTTTATTTAATATGTTATATATTTTTTAAATATTATTTTATTTAATATATTTTGTATGAAAAAAAATTGAAAACAAAATGAAATACAAAAAAAATAGCGTGAAAAAAAATGACGACTTTGAAGTTGTATATATCCTACTACTTCAAAGTCTTCAAAGTAAAAAAAAAAAAAAAAAATAACTTAAGACTTTGACGAAGTAAAAAAAAAAAACATTACACTGAATTCTTAATATTATTTATTACTTCAAAGTTCAAAGTGTTACTGCTCTTAACTTGAAAGTGGTTTCACCGGGTAAGACTTACTAAATAATTTAAAAATTACTCCCATTAAAAAAAGAACTGGAAAAAATTACATCACATTGGTAAGGGAACAAAGAAGAGAACAAAGGCTGACGAAACGACGACGTACTAGGAGGCGTGATAATAGCGGGCAACAAGAAGAAGATTGCGACTGAGAATATCGAAGTTCCACTGTCCCGAAGCTGTCAACAATGGCGATTTCCGGCGATCTCAGAGTCTCAGCAACACTTCCTCTGTATCGCTCCCACTCGCCTCCACTCCGAACCTCTTCTCAGTCTTCCCCAAAGGTTTTGTTTTCTCTCATCTCACTTTTCCCCTCTCTCCCTTTCTTCGCACAAATGCTTCTCACACTCTCTCTCACAGTATGCATATATTCTCCTTGCAATTCCGCTCATGCTGATTTCAACGCCTAATTACACGCAAACCGTACCATTCGAGGGTTCTGCAAATTCGATTAGGTTTTTTTTTTTGTTTACAATTGCGGTGTTTCCTTGATTCTTCAGCCGCGTTTTATAATCTATTTCTCAGTGTAGTGGAGACTATGGTGCATTCAGAATGGAAACAATAAAAAAAATGTAGTTGCTACAGTAAGATGCAATAAGAGCCAGATGTGGCCCTTTTATTTGAGTACAGAAATTGTTTTTTTATGTATACATTTAGTGTCATTTGGCTATTGGCATGATATGATGGATGGTCTAGTAGCTTGTCTAGTAGAAAGTGGAAACCTTCCTCTATAGTGGTTGGTTTAGAGTTACAGACAAGGGATGTATAAGTGTACAATGGCATCCATCTGTCTATTGACTGTAGGTGGTACCTGTGTTTGGCCTCCATTGTGGTATGATATATATATACACACACTATAGGTGGTATTTCAACTAATTGGTGGTTGGTTTAGGTGGTATATGCCTGATTTTCCTTAAGTAAGGTCTTTGGTCTGACTTTTGAGCCTTGTCTCGATTAAGATCCTATGATTTTTCTGCCTTTTCCGTGCTCGTTCATGCCAGGATTGCTAGTATGCGAGATTGGAGCAGGATTGTGGGGATTGCTTGCGAAGTTGTGATATTAGTGAACTTTCTAGAGATTCATACCTGCGAACAGTTATGTTAGGATCCAATTACATGGTATGGGACTTGAATCCCACATTGGTAGTATGGGTTCCAGTGCGGAATTAATAAGGCCTTGAGCTCTCCAACTATAACAGTTAGCTTTTGTGATGTGGTTCTCCCAAGGTTCTTATCAATATATGATAAGCTTACAAGTTTCTTCAGTTTGTGTGACACTTGGTGGCCAACCACTTCGTCTCCACTCCAGTGTCAGCAGCCTGTCCGGTGGCTTGACCTTTTTGAAACACTCAATCTCCGCTTTCTCTGAAATTCCTAAATCCCCCTTGTGTCAACCTCTTTGAATTACTTTATCTCTCTCTTCTCACTCTAACCTGACTGTGTCTCTTAAATGTCCTTGAGGGGTTGTGCTCTTTGCTCTCAACCTATTGACTCAAATAGTACTTCTCCTATGGAAGATACTTGTGGTTCTAAACAAAATAATACTATAGGTGTTTTTCAGATGATGGGAGTCCATGGAAATTGTTGAATTATAGCTATTTCATCTCTCTTTGTGGTTGATTGAATGCTATAAGAGATCTTATTAGGCTAATTTGATATCATAGCCTGCATTCATAAGTTGTGTCTCCATTTCATGGTCCTCCAGACCAAAGATTAGAGGAGGGAATAACTATTTTTGCATCTTTTTTCATTTGATTGAAAATATGCATAATATATTCTTGATAAGTTACATGCCTTAGAAATTCTAGAATAGAATATATATTTAGGTTTGTGCCATTTAGTTGGGGTGTTAAGTATGCTTAAAGAGGATGCGATACTGCATTTATGTTTTCTGATTTTTCAGTAGAGTGGGGAAAGGATCAATAAAATGTTCTTTAATTTTCTATTTAGATGAGATGTTTTTATTCAGATTTCAAATGCTTGTGGCGTAGATTCTAGAGTGTTGCATTGTTGATAAATGCTCACACTTACCTATATATATTATACAGACTATCAAAATTTTGAAATCAATGAAAAATGCCTTGTCGTTAATTTCTCAAATTTTCTGTCTAAATAGGTAGACTTTCATCGTTTCTTGAACAGAGCTTGTAGCATCTCTGAATTCACTCCAAAATGCCCTTACCTGACAATTGTACGATGCAATATGCGTGGGTATTGCAAGCCAGTTGCTGCGGTCCTTGGAGGTCCTAAATTTACATCAAATTCAGTTAGCCAAGAAACCGAGAACTTTCTCCTTGATGCTGTTAAAATGAACTTCTTTGAGCGGTTAAATTTGGCTTGGAAGATAATTTTCCCATCGGCAACATCTAGAAAAAACTCCAATGCTAGGATTGCTAAGCAACGCTTGAAGATGATTCTGTTCTCTGATCGGTGTGAAGTAAGTGATGAGGCAAAGCGAAAAATTGTTAGCAATGTTGTGCGTGCTCTATCAGATTTTGTGGAAATAGAATCACAGGATAAAGTTCAGCTGAGTGTCTCTGCTGATACAGATCTTGGAACTATTTACTCTGTCACAGTGCCTGTACGGCGGGTTAAACCAGAATATCAAGAAATGGATGAATTTGGGACAATAACAAATGTTGAGTATAAGGACACCGGAGAGACTTCTGGTTCTGTTGATGTTACATTTGATTTCTATGTTCCAGACGAAAGGTCTTGATTTTGAGTTGAAAGTTCTTGAATTTTGATTTCTTTGTCAAAAGTTAGTGTCTGAAATGCCTACCAGTGAAAGCTAATCTGGATTTCTGTATATATTTTTAAATTGAAGCTTACATTAGGGTGACACTAGATTTTGATGAGAAGTTTTGTTTTTGTACTATCTATATCTGTTAGTTTGGTTTGTTGCATCATTGAACTAAATTTGGTATGTTGTCTTTTCTTAGCATTTATGATAAGCTTATGATTGTATGAATCATTATTATTCATGGAATTGGTAGTCGTTTGCCATTGGCCTACGAAAGAGAGCTAGCTGATAGTTTAGCTTCATCAGATAGTTAAACTATCATCCATTCTCCTTACCTGGTTGCATGTAAAATTATAACTAGCTCTCACCTATGGTCCAGTCATGGTACATGTGGTTTGTTGTCTGTAGACATGTCGCACGAAGCATGCATTTTGTTTAGAATAGGGCTTTTGTGCAAAGATCTGTGCTTGTGTTATGTTACTTATTTTCTATCCAATCTAATTACTTCCTTGGGGGGTTCTATGAATATGGCAATTTAATCATACTAAGTGCATTTTTGGTTTGCAGTTGAAATTGTTGTGGTATGTATTCCAATGCAAATCCAAGAGATAAAAACAAAAGTAAGGGTCTTGATTGGTTGACAAAAGTATTTTTGCTTCAAAAGTAATTTTTCACTTGATTTTCAAACATATTCTAATTTGGTTTGAATTGGCTCGTTAATTAGTTTATTTAATTTTGAACTAAATAAATTATAATTAGTTTTATACCAAGGAGATTTACTTTAGTTAGTTGGTTGAGAATGATTAGTAAATTTTTGTAACTTTCAATACTTGTCTTTAATTTCCTATGAATAGAAAAAGTTATAATTAGTTTGATTTTATTCTTTGTTTTTGATATAAATCAATGTTCTGTTCAATTATTTTTTAATTAATATTTTAGTGAGTATAATGCATAAAATAAATATTTATTTTATAGAATTAAAATTTATAATAAATAAATACTTTTGACTATATAGATTAAAAATATAAAATACATTTTAGATTTATGATAAATAATTTACATTGTGAGGTAAATTATTTCAAAACAATGTTCAATTTAGAAATGAAAAATAAAAAATAAAATTCTGATTCAAGAAAATATTTACAAACATTTTACTTAAAGAATAACACATAAAAAATACTTCTGATTTAGTATAACTATTCTAATTTATATATGGAGAGAATTTTTAGATCAACATATTTTAGATTTAGACTTAATTTTTTACTTTAAAATGTAAAATTAAGTAAAGTTAAAAATTAGACGATTCTTCTCCTTCAAAGAAAAAAGGGGAGGAAAGAACGAAGAAAGCATGTGAGACTTTACGATAAAAAATAATTATTCTACTTTGAAACAAAAGATTTTTTTTATTTTCTCATATTTCATTCTTTTACTAATGATATTCATGTATTTATTTATTTTTCTTTCATTTTTAAAACAATCAAATACAAAGAAAGAAATAATTTTTTAATTCAATTCAATTTCTCAAATAAATTAAAAATCATATCATTATTTTATTTTATTTTATTTTCAAATTTTCACTTTTTTCCCCCCTAAACTAATTTTTTTAAACCACAAAATACTTCTTATTTTTAAAAGAATAACATCCGACCACTAATAAATCATTGATTGAAATGATAATCATCCATAAAATTAATGAATACTTGTTATGAATAACATAATTAAAAAAGAACACGCAACCTTAAATCCGAAATTAAACCACATTTTCTATGCCACCACAACAACAGAAGCATTTGTGAGCGGGAGAATTCAAATTTCAGCAAAGAGTTGTTTGTGTTCAGTTTCAAGTGCAAACAAAAAATGAAGGGAAATTGGTCGGAATTGGAGTTGGAGAAGGAATTCGGAGACGCCATTTCCCGAACCCGTTTCGCGCCCCACTCCAACAACCTTCTCATCTCTTCTTGGGACTCCGTAAGCAGCAATCTCACTCCAACAACTCTTTTCTCTCTCTCTCTCTCTCTCTCTCGCTTTGGTTTCGCAATTCATTGAATTTGACTCTGAATCAGAATCTTCGCCTCTACGACGTCGACGCCTCCCTCCTCAGACTCCAAGCTCCCTCGCAAGCTCCTCTTCTCGATTGCTGCTTCCAGGACGACGCCGTCGCTTTCGCCGCCGCCTCTGATGGACTAATCCGAAGGTCTTCTTCGAATCTTCAATTGTTCCGTTTCAATTTTGTTCTATTTTACTCACTGTAGGTTAGATATTTAAATTAGGTTTGGTTTTCAAATTTATCCTTTTCAGTCCTAATAGTTAATAAATAAATTTTTTAGTCTCGTTTAATTTTAATTCTCAAAAGATTCATGTGGAGTTAAAAAATTTAACTGCACCATCTTTTAGAAATTAAAATTTAAACTTTAGGACTAAAAAATTCATCCATTTATTAAATTTGACTAAAAAATTTACTTAACTATCGAGAAGTATTAAATGGGTAATTAAATCTTTAAATTAAAACATAGAGGAACTGAAACTTTTTGCTGCTTTTCGAAGGAGAAAAAACCGAGCTGGTTCATACTGATTTGTTTGTCATGCGGTTAATAATTACTAATTGATCAAATGTTGTATTCTATATGTAAAGAAAAATATACTTGTGATGTTTAATTTGTTTGTTTTGTGCTGTCGTAGTTTTTTTAAACTTTTTATAAACAAGAGGAATTTGGTAAAAGACTAAAAGCTGTAAAATGTGTTTTTGATACATTAAAACATAGGGAGAGGGCTGTTGCTGTCTAAGGCAGGAAAAGCCTCTGGATCAAAAACTAATAGAGAAACTTATTTACCTCATTTCAATGAGCGAGGCTCAAACTTGGGACTCATTAGAAACAAGATTTTGTTTCCTTCCATTTTTTTTTATAAATCACATGTATCTGAGCAATTTTGTTCGAGTTAGTTAGGACCATTATGGGTCAGGGTGATAAAACTCTCCTCCGAGTATTTAACATAACTGAGTACTAGGACTTGAACTTGAAACCTTTACACTTTGGTTAAGCTAGAATAACTCTATGCCAGTTGTTTTGCTCCATTTGACCAACTAGTTACAAGGGGATGTAGCTCTTATTACCGCTTAATGAATTTTGAAAATAAAAAAATAAAATCAGCTGACTTTTTTTTAATCATTAATTATTCATAAAAGCATATTTACTGAAAACAAATTCCAAACTAAATAAACTGTGGCTTTTGTACCAAGGGTCTAGTTCAATTGGTTGGACAAAATGTATGAGTGTTATAAATCCCCTGGTAGTGTGTTCAATTTCTACAGATAAAAAAAACTATGGCTTTTGTTAGTTTCGCATATGATATGATATATGGTGTGTGCCTTACAATTTTTTCAAGTGTGTTTTTGACTCCCCTAAAGCTAAACTTTATAGGTATGACTTGCATTCAGGACTTGTTGATACAGTGGGTAGGCACGATGACATGGCAATGTTTATTGGATATTCCAATGAAACATGTAAGCTACTGATACAACTATTTATTTCTGTTAATAATTATTGGTATGATACAATGTGAAGTATCCAGGCCTTCAATATTAGATGTCAATATGCCATCCTCCACTCTTCCTTCCTACCACTCTTAGCTCCTCTACATGTGAAGTATCCAGGCCTTCAATCAAAGTTATGAAATGTTAATACAGTTACATGAGACATTAAAACATCTATAATATAGAAACATGGAAGCATTGTTGTCCCTTGATGAACAAAATTGAAGTTTGTCCTCTTTATAGATGATTTCAACAAAGGAGTGAGATTTATAGTATTATTCCTATTCCTATTTGTAGACAATAAGAAGTAACTTATGTTGACAATGATTTATAACTTTTGTTTTTGTTTTAGTAATGTCCCAGAAGTATTTCTTAATTTGAATTTGCAAAAATGCAATCATATATTTATTATATTTTATGAATTTGTATACATACAATATATAAGATATATATACTATATAGGTATGTATCTTAAATGTATATTATCCTATATATTTTTAGAATAATCGTATCATCATATTGGATATGTGGCGTATCAGATACACAAATCATATTTATGATAACACAGGTTTTCATGTATTTTGAGGCATGCAAGGATAGGTAACTTAATACATGTTAGGTTCTTACACAATCCTTTGTGTATTATGCTCATATAGCTGCAAAAACCTAGTGATCACCTCTCTTGATCTGCACAATTTTGTAAGTATATAGATCAATAAATTCTTGACGGGGAATCCAAGACGGTGTTACGATGGTGAGAGATCAAATAAAAAAACATTGGCTTTTTTCTAAAAAAACAAATGTTTCAACTTGCCAGCCATCTATGAAGTGTAATCTAATTTTACTAATGCCTTTTTCAGTTGTAACTATAAATTACATATCCTTAATCCTCATAATGTTTCATTCCAAGTTTCATCACATTCTTAAAAGTTAATAAAAATAAAAATGTTGAGATGCCGGATTTGGGTAAATAAAAAGTTTATCATGGCCATGCTTTATTGTCTTAAAAAAAATGTTCATATCATCCTTGGTCTTGGTTAGTGCAGGTCAGTTGGTCACATCCGGATTTGACAAGAAGTTACTGTTATGGGACATGCATACGAAGAAGACTTCTTTATGTTTGAGAAGTCTAGATGCAGAGGTAGACTCCATGTCTGTCTCTGGGTTTAATGTTACCATAGCCATTGGAGCATCAATGCATGTTTATGATTTACGTTACTTTGACCAACCAGTTGAGTCAAAAGAGGCATTCAATGGAACACACTTAAGATGTGTCAGTTCAATTCCAGATGCAGAAGGTATGAACTATGTTGTCATATTTTATCTTATAAACTTAGGAAAATTGCTGCTCTTATTTCTGAGCCACTAAGAACTTTTTCATTTCTCTTCATATTTTGTTATTGATTTTCCAGATACCATTGATATTTGAGATTTAAAACTGCTAAACCACATGTTCATAGGCAATCAGAAATCAGAGTTTAGGCAGATATTAAGTCTGATGCTCTTGCAGGATTTGCAGTTGGGTCTGTAGATGGACGAGTATCACTGCAGATTTCCTATCCATCCGGTTCAGATGAAATTAGGTCAGTTTTAGATAACCCTTTTGCAATTTAATATGCATTTTTTAAAACTCTGATACATTATTTGGCTTTCCTTTTTCCCTTTTCACTGTCGTGGCTGACAAAAGGACTCGCTCACATGCTGAAAGACTAATAAGGATGCAGTTCACTCCAGTTGTTTTAATTTTATAACCTAACTTCCATAGTTATTACTCACCTAAATTTTCCTTTTCTAACCTTTTAGGCATTCAATTCACAATAAGGAAAAATTTAAGAATGAATGAGTCTAAAGTTATTTAAATATTATAATTTTGTTTAACAGGCACATGATGTCTTTGCTAATTGTTGGTTTGGTCTGATTGTGGGTTGGAGTTGATGGTTTTCATGTCATGAAAAATTTACATTTCAAAATATTAACCATGTCATTGTACTTGTATAGGCACTTCACATGCTTGTAACCATATTTTACAATTTTTTCACTTTTTCTTTTTTTAAACTTTTATACCTATCTAATTATGGGAAAAGGTACTTATAGACACTTCAAATATGCGTAGCTATATTTTACATTTTTTTTTGCTCTTATTTAAAACTTTTATACCCATCCAATTATATAAAAGTAATTGACAAGAAACTCACATTATTGAAAATGAATTTGGATTTATGCTTGAGGTCAACCATGGAAACAATATACTTGTTGTGACACATAATGGAGAGATATTGGAGGAATTGAAAAGATTTTTATTTGGTCTATATTGACTTGAAAAAAGCATACGGTTGGGTGTGAAGTGGTGCTTTTAAGATGGCCTTAGAAAAGAAAGGAAATTGTATTTCATATATTTGAGCAATCAAGGACATATTATGAGGGGATAACGACTAAGGT
Organism: Glycine max; assembly: GCF_000004515.6. Classification (NCBI taxonomy): domain Eukaryota; kingdom Viridiplantae; phylum Streptophyta; class Magnoliopsida; order Fabales; family Fabaceae; genus Glycine; species Glycine max. Next base: position 10,874,535 of record NC_016089.4, on the reverse strand, counting down.
GAGAATACAATATGGTTTCACAGTAGTTTTTCCTATAACCATAAGAATGTTCCAAGGGCTAGTTTTGAACCCGTGTCTTTACTTTATATTCTTGGACGTTCTTACCAAGCATCCAAGAGCTAGTGCCACTGTGCATGTTTTATAGAATATAGTTCTAGACTTCTGGTTGGAGGATCAACTGAGGATATAAATGAGAAGTTAGAGATGTGGTGACAAACTTCGAAAGATCATGGCTTTGCTTAGGTAAAAGTAAGACAGATTATATAGAATGTATGTTTAGCAAGAGGTGAAACAAGCCAAGTGTAGAGATATAACTTGGAGAGCATACTCTACAACAAGACATACAATTTAAATATCTAGGGTCCATCATATAGGATAAAGAGAAATAGAGAGAGATGTAAATCATAAGATTCAACTAAAATGAATAAAATAGAGGAGTTTATAACACTCATGCTTAAAGGAAAAATTTTACCGCACAACTACAGAACCTACGATGTTGTTTGGAACAGAATGTTGGGGCAATAAAAAGCCAACAAGAAAATAAACTCAAAGTTGCAAAGATGAGAATGTTGCGATGGGTGAATGGACTACTAGACAAGATTGAATTAGAAATGAATGCATTAAAGAAAAAGTTGGGGTAATTCCTACTATATTTTTTTTTTTTTGAAAGGCGGGTAATTCCTATTATAGAAAAGATAGAATTGCACCCTATATGGTTTGGGCATGTGTGGAGAAGATCTGTAGATGTCCCAATAAGGAGAGCAGATTAGATTGCTAGAGGTATATGTAGACCGAGAAAAACTATTAGCCAAATGTAAAAAGACGTAAAGGTCAATAATTTGTTTATAGATATGATATGATTTATTACAGAACATTATGGTGTCGTTTAATCCTTACAGTCAATCTCACCTAGTGAGAAAAAGATTGGTTGTTGTTGTTGTATGCTTATACAAATGGGAGCGTCACAACAATTAGATAAATTATAGCATTTTATAATGTCTACAATAACAATTTTTCACTATTAAAACATCGATTATCTCTTTTTATTTAAGATTTGTGTTTTATGTTAATCTTATACTAATTTACATAATATCATTATTATAGCTTTGTTGTGTCTTATAAATTTTAAAATTTGTCATATATACCTGTGTTTGTGTTGAATCATATGTTCTATATCGTATTCATGACCATTAAACACATTGGGACAGAAAATCGTTGGTGCTTGATTCCCATTTTGAGGTCACGGGGTGAGCGTGTGGTGTTCACTAATTGTTAGCGCAACACTGATAAAACTAGCATTTGCAATTTGTTTTTATCTTCTCGATTTCAGCTATACCATTGACCATGAATCATCTGTTTGCAAAATTTCTTTAGAATTAGATACCTGCCTAACAGATATCCTAAACTATGTATCTATTTATTGTTTGATTTGGATTTGAGTTTGCAGATTGTTGTTAATGACAACCACAGTTTCTAACAATTTGCTTTATCAAATCCTCACAGATATATATTCCGGTGTCATCCAAAATCAAAGGATGGAAGGCATTATTTGGTATCAGTGAATGACATTGCATTCAGTCCACTGTATGTTCCTTCCCATATAGGCTGCCATTATAAATTATAAAACTTGAAATTCAATTAATGCAATTTCTGTGTAGTGTATCCGGTGCTTTTGCCACTGGTGATAATGAAGGTTATGTTACCATATGGGATGCTGGAAGTAGGAGAAGACTAGTTGAGGTATTTGTCTATTAAGTTTCATAATTGTTTCTAATCTTTATGGTGTTTGTAAATTGTAGTCAGCTCATTAGTTTCCGTGCTTTACTTTTCTCAATTTCAGTTGCCCAGATACCCAAATAGTGTTGCATCCTTATCATACAACCACACGGGACAGCTTCTGGCAGTTGCATCAAGCCATACTTACCAAGAAGCAAAGGAAATGTGAGTAATTCTTATCTTGTCGTTGGCTCATTTCTTCTATATCAAATGTGAATGAAACCTTCCAATATTACCATTGGCATTGTTATATAGTATTTCTTGCCCCACAATCATAAAGGAATGAGAAAATGAGTTTCATATTATTTTACTCATTTAAGTTTGCATAAACATCCCCCAATGTTAATTAAGAACTTGAAAGTTGGAGCTGCTAAATTTAATATTTTATTGAAAGAAAATGCCTAAGATGTATTATAGAGTGAGATATGGTATTTCCAACACCTGAATCTTTGCTTCTTTTTTTTTTTTCCATTATATGCTTTGAATTGTTGGAATTTCTATATATATGCAGGATATTCTAAAATATGAAAATGGGTTATAATTTATTTATTTTGTTTATGAATCATGAAGTTTTTCTTCCACTCTTTTACTCTCACGAGTCATGAGATATAGCTTGTCTTGGCTATGGTTTTTTTTTTTTTTAAGGCTTGGCTATTGTTATTTAGTATGTGCATTTATTTTATTGATTTTCAAATATAAGCTTTGGTATTTGTAATTTTGTATATTTAAGTTATGAGAAACCTTCATCTCACTACACTTACTAAGAAAGGCCTTGATAGCTGCAGTGTCACGTTGCCTATTAAATGATTTAATCACTTCATAAACAGCTAGGCAAGAAACAAAACTAGGCCTTGCTAGTTGAAGCTAAACATGAAAATATTGAGTTAAGCCTTTATTCTATTAATCTGATTATAGCATCTTTGCTACTGATAGAGAAAAACCACCTCGTATATTCATCCATAGAGTGGACAGCATTGATATTGGATCAATTTCTGCTAGTAAGAGAAGTTAAAGTACTTATGCTATGCTTGCCAACGAAGGTATATGGTTAATCCTTTGCTGTTTATTATTGAAAGGGGGATTTTTTTTCCCACTCGGTTATTTGCCTGGCTTTCATAATTTTTTTTCCTAACAAACATGAGAAACCTCCTTTCATGGAATGACCAGAAAATGATATTACCATTATTAGTTTAGGTATAATATTGTATTTTTCTTAGTTTTACTTAGGATATTTAACTCAATGGTTTTTGCCATAATGACTCAAATATGACCAATTAACAACAGATTTGTGTACATCGTCGGAGACACAAGTGGAGGCACCGGTGAAGAAAAAAATAGATGCAATAGTTTTTTAATTCTTTAAAAAAGGAAACAGGGAGATCAAGAACAATATTGGAGCTAAATATTAAAAGAGATTGATCGATAAATAGTATTAGGAGTTTTGATTTTTAGTGGTGTTTAATAGCAGTGTAATTTTGTAACCTAATTCATCTAGTGAGGTAGGGCTGTTCTTTTTTTATTCTCGACAATGCTGTTCTTGATGCAAAATGTATCACGACTTTAAAAAAATTAATTTATGTCTTGTTTGAAAGGAATCGGCATCTAAACAGGAAAGTGACAAACTTACATTTCAATCGAAGTTAAAGGAATATACTCCTTTAGCTCCATGTTTTGTGCCAGTTCACACTCATCAATGTAAAAATCTAACATGAAATGAATTACTTTCATTGATCTTATTATAATGTCTAAATAAAAATGTGATTTGATTTTTTCATAAAATTCAACCTAAAATTTCTTATGCATTAATTATTTATTTCACTAAAATGCTTTTAATTAAAGTCAGTTCTAAAATAACTTAATATTAAGATAAATATAATTCATTACTGTTTATTAATTTTATTCATAAGAGTAATTTTGAAAAAAATATTAATTTAAGATAAATTTAATATTTTTAATTAGATTGATCAATTAGATCGCATAAGGACCCAAGGAAGGAAGTATATTTTAGGTGTTAAATATTCATCACAATATAAAAAAATTGATTTTTTTATTTTTTAACATATTCTAATCACGTGTTTTTATTGTGATATGAATTTTATATTAAATTAAATTAATATTAATAATTTATATAATAAATTTGTTTTTTTAATTTTCTTAATTTTTCTTTAGTCAATATTTTACATAATGATTATTTATAAAACATTATTAATTTTTTTAACAATTCAAATAATTTTGAATGATTTTTAAAAATTTGAAAACTTATTTTTTGACTTATTTTCTTACCAAAAGAATATATTTGAATTTATACTTTATGTTTTATATAGTTGTAAATTCTTCCAATGTATAAGATGCTTATACTTATTATTAGTAATAATATAACGTATTATAAGTTTTAGCAGGTCAAAATGGATTGTTATGAAACCGGATGTTAATTAGTACAAGTGTTCATTGAAAAACCTGTCATTGAAATCAAATTATGTGAGCTTCTGTTCTTGCTGTTTAGTTTGTGTTTTTCTTTTCCTATGTACCAAAAATTATGTACTGTATTTATTTAATATGTTGTATAAATAATTAGTTTTATTTTGTTGTCATTATACAGATTCTAACAGTAACTATAATCATGTATTGTCTTATAAATTCATTAACATTCTCTTCCATTATTACAAATAAAAAAAAATGTTGTTTATACATAAAAAACTAAGTTATCATTCTTGAAAGTTAGTGCTCTTATTCTCTTTACAATATCAGATCAGTATTTATTTTCCCTTTCTAGATACTATATAGATATCATAACATTTTTTAATCATTGCTTCGAAAATGTGCATATTTAGATGCAAATTTAGCGGTTGAGAACTAATTCTTCCTTTATCTGATAAAAATATTCTGAAATGCGAAGAAAAGAAGAAAGAACCTTGATGTAGTGTGGGCCCCAGGAAGCCACACGTGGCGGCGCGTGTTGTGGCGTTCGAAGAACGCAAATTCAACACTGCACTGAATGACGACTTTTATGGGAAAAAATAAAAGAAAAAACGACAAAAACAGAAACGGATAATTTTCGAATGCAAGATGGAGGAGACGTGTATGATAAAATATACTCCATTTTCTAAAAACAAAATATGATATACTCCATATAATGATTGGATTATAGCTTTCGGGGCAAAGAAAAACTAAAAAGCAATCAACAATTGTTTATGCTTCAAAGTCAAAATAATCATGTTAGCTTTTGGTTAAAAAAAGGTTGAATAGAAAGTTATCTTTTGGCAAAACTAATTTGTCATCTTGTTAAAAGCTAAAAATTCAGTTAAAAACAGAAAAATTATTTGTAAGTTTAAAGTTAAAAAATTATGTTATTATATTATGAGTGTTTGATAAAATTTATGTTGAAAAATATAAAATTATATAAATGAACATATTTATGTAATATTTTTATAAAAAAATTATTTTATGTTCTTGATAAAAAAATATATTTTGTAGTATTTATAATTTTAATATTAAATTAATTGTAAATACTTATTATATCACTATCAATATCATATATAATAAAAATGTAAAAATGAGGAAATCCTATTATATATAAAAAAGGTAAAAATTATAAAATTTTACATTAAATAGAAAAAAAGATGAAAAAAGAAATCTAATAAATATTCAAAGACAACAAGAAAATAAAAATAAAAAATTAGAATTTAGAAGTTAATATTTAAAAAAAAATACTACTCTAAATAACGTATAAAAATTAAAAGCTACTAAAAAAACTGATTTATTAAACTGTTAAATAATTTTTTTAATTAATAGAAAAATAAAAATTAACTAAAATATTTTATCAAAATAGATAGTTGTTTTAAATTGCTGGAATTCTTATCATATGATTAATGATATAACACTATGTACAAAAAATTATACATATCACTTTTATAATTTTAATCTATGTTTCATATAGTTTATTTAAATTAATTATGCCTACATTTATAACTTTTCATTTTTCTATTATATCTTCTATAGTTTCGGTAGGATTACATAGGAGAAAAAGGTGGGAACAAATAATTATTGAGACTGTAGATTTATAAAACATCTAGTTTAAGAAAAATTCAAAAAGACTATAGTCCTACCGAAATTAAAATGATAAACTCGAAGGTTGGTGATGGGATCAATATTACCTAAAAAAGGCCGAATAGTTATCACCAAATTATTCTCTAAAAAAAAAAGTTATCACCAATTAAAAAAAATGTGGAAAAAAAAATGTTACAATGTTCTTCTCTAGTAGTGTATGTTTATAAAAGGAAAACCAGAAGCATCACACATTATGTTGCGTGTGATGAACCATAACCATGTCAGACGAGGAGCACCACTTCGAGTCAAAGGCTGATGCTGGAGCATCAAAGACATTTCCCCAGCAAGCTGGAACCATCCGCAAAAACGGTTACATTGTCATCAAGAACAGGCCATGCAAGGTTCCTCCTTCTTTTTTCTCTTTTTATTTTTCAAAAATTATGATATCCCTTTAAATTTTGGACTTTTGATCGTGTTTGCACGGAATTTTGTTTAAAGGTTTCTTTTTGGTAAGTGGATTGTAACAATTGATGTGATTAATCAGACCCCATTTGGTGAATTTTTTTTATGAAATTTAGTTTCATGTGAAAATTGTCTCTCTGTGGTTTTTCCACTTATGGGGGGGATGTTTGTGCAAAGCTAGGTTAAAGTTTTGATTTTGAATTTTTGGGGTTGTGTTGGTTGGACAGGTTGTGGAGGTTTCAACTTCCAAAACTGGCAAGCATGGACACGCAAAGTGTCACTTTGTTGCAATTGACATCTTCACTGGGAAAAAGCTTGAGGATATTGTCCCATCTTCCCATAACTGTGATGTATGTATGAGAGTGCTTTTTGGATTTGGTTTTGTTCTTTTTATTAGGCCACTTATGCTTATTATGTGGTTACAACAGGTTCCCCATGTTAATCGCATTGACTACCAGCTCATTGACATCTCAGAGGATGGATTTGTAAGATTTCAGTTGCACTTGTGTCCCTTATTCATTCCCCTTTTCTTTTAAGCTACATCTATGAGATATTGATACCCCTAAGTGATTTGATGTGATATAACTAAGGTTATTTAGGCAAGATAAATAGTTATTTGCACTATTTTCTTTGATTGCATCTTTGGATTATTATGTTTTATGTTCAATTTTTTTGTTTTTTTCTTGGTTGGGGGAGGTTGATAGAATTTTATAAAAAAATCTGAATCTAACAAGTTAATGAATCTGTAGTTAAAATAATATATACGATTTAAATTTAATCTTTAACATCCATGTATAGTTGCTTGGCCTCATTTTTCACTTTCTCTCCTGATATGATTTGGTTGATATAGTTTGACAATTGATCAATAATGTATGTTACCCTGTACTTAAACTTAATTAGGATAGTACGACTCTTTCTTTAAGGTGAACTAAGGATATTTTTCAATGAATATATTAGGTGAGTCTGCTGACTGAGACTGGTGGTACTAAGGATGACCTTAGGCTTCCAACCGATGAAAATCTGCTTTCGCAGGTTAGTTTGTTTGATACCTTCTCTACATAAACTGGATTGGTTCTGCTTGTTATGTTGAAGGAAATTCTTGTAAACTACAATTTATGAACATTTGATGATAACAATGTTTGTCTTGTGATTTTGTTGACTTATGTCCAATTACAAAGTAATTAAACTGGCATGATCTTCTCGATCATCTGTTAAACTTTTTTAATTTGCTCAATCTTCCACTGATTTGAATGCGTGTTATGCAGATCAAGGATGGATTTGCTGAGGGCAAAGATCTGGTTGTGTCTGTTATGTCTTCCATGGGGGAGGAGCAGATTTGTGCCCTTAAGGACATTGGCCCCAAGTAATAGAGTTGTGTCAGTTGAATATCTGGAAAGCAGAAGTTGAAACTGAGATGATAAATAGTATTTATTATTATTTTTTCACTTTTATGTGGGTTTGTATACTAAATCAGCCAAAGTTTGTACCTTTCTTACAAGATGTGGTCAAACTTGAATGGCTTTATTTGGGAGTCCTTGACCTACTATATTTTTAAACGTGTTGGATCAATGCTAGAACCATATTCTGTTAAATGGTGTGAAGTTATATTGGTCACTGGCCATTAAATCTATTTATACGCTTAGAAGACCTTATAACCTTTATAATAAATTTTTCTTCATTATGATGTTTCTTAATTGCATTTGAAGTTTATGCTTTGGTTCAGGGAAAAGTAAAATTTGATCCCTGAATTCTGTACTCGTTGTTTTCTTTTTCTTGAATTCTGTAATCGTATGATTGGCAATAACACGTTCATGATAGAATTTGTTTACTTATTTTTTCAACTCTGGGAAATGAAGCAGAGAAGGCAAAACATTGCTTAATTTCATTAGCATGTTCAATTAAATAATTTCAAGGCAGACATGACTGATTTCTCATGTTGTAAATTCTACATATATAGAGCCATTCTTTACCTCTATTTTGATCAACAAACACATCAAGCTGTCTTGGTGCAATTTACAATTTAATTATTTAAACTCAAAACTTCAACTTTGTTATCACAAGGAGACAGTAAATAATACAAATCCACTCTTTAATACATTGATAAAAGACTGTAGGAGGTGCAAACAATACAAAGTTTGTTTTGTAATAACAGTTTATGCTAATTAAGCTCCACGTCCACCACATTGGGGGGTGTTTGAGAAAAGTTTTATTCGTTATACATTCCATACACATTCATCACATTAGTACATTTTTTTAATGATGCCCGGTAATGGGGTGGATTTAAACCTTGTTACTTTACTGCATGTCCTCGGCTTCACTTTTTAATACATTGACAAAAAAAGATCGTACGAGGTCCAATTTACAGGAGCAAACACTACAAATTTCTGAACATTGTACAGCTACATGTTTATCAAGCTTATATTATGTTGTGAACTTGAATGAAAGGAAGAAACACTGAAATCTTCAAATACAACTGCAGAAAGTTTGAAACTTTGGATCTTCAAGTGGCTAAGTTCTACTTCTAATCACAAGGAAAAATATAATTTTCAGTTAATTTCTAAATAAAGCACATTGTGTAGTACAACAGAATAGGGGTGAAAATCTGATTTTTTAATAAAATGAAGCAATTATTTTAAAACAAAAAAATTGAAGAAATTTAATTATAGGAAAATGTATTTTAAATTTTTAAATGTGATATATTAAATTTCTATTACATGAACAATTTAAACTAAAATAAATAGTCTATTTCCTCTTAGAAGTATTATGCTTTATTCTCTTAACTATATTTGTTGTAGAAAGAATGTTTATCTTTTTAAAATTTAGAGCACTGCTTACTTATCATAGGAATCTTCTTTTTTACTTTAAAGACCACCCAACAGAGAGAGTCTGAGAGATAAATATTTTAAGAATAAAATTTTAGGACTCCGGAGATAACAAGAAAAAAAGAAATCTTTGAGTTACAAAAGTTTTTAATTTACCAACACGCCACCAACGTTCTTGGTGTTAAGATTAACTACATTTAAATCTTTCTTTAAAAAAAAAACTACATTTAAATCAATAGCTTTTATGACTGAATTTGGACGTTAACTTTTTGAACGTTAGCTCTTGAATGGTTTCAAATGTATTCATGATTCGTTTGTTCCAGTACTGGGTTGTTTTTTAATGGCTTAAAAGAAAACCTTTTTGAAGCTATAAAAAGAAAAGGGAGATGAAGAACATGGGAATGAGTAGTAGGAAAAAGATGTTTTCCTATTGTGAATTTTCCAAGCAATTTAGAGTTTTTTGAGGGTGTTTGTCTGTGGGATTCTCTTCTGAGCAAAGAGGGTTTTGGCTCATGTTGGAAGACCATTTTGTCCTGGGGACGACGAGGTTGTCAACTGCTGAATACTTCAGGCAGAGCCGTCTGCCTGAAAAGTCTTAAAGAAAGCCTTATTTTTCTGTTTGTCTTTTACATTTGCAGCAACTTTTTGTTTTTTAGTTTGTATTTGATATCTTCACTGGCATAATGTTTTTTCTTCGTGATCTTATGTACATGACCGAGTGAGTGCTGTATTTGCTTACACCAAAGCAAGAGAAGTTCACAAGTACTCCCACACATTCATGATATGTTGGTGATATGAATCAATCCAATGCAGCTTGTTTATCTTAAGAGAACCTTTCTGATATTGTTAAAAGCACTCCTAGCTAACTTATAAAATCAAAGTTGTCAGGCATATATAACTTAGTTAACCAAAATAAACTAATAATTTGTTTTTTTTACAGAACAATTGTACATATCCTTGAAATTTTGGTTTTTAATTGTCACATTCATGAAGTGGCCAAAAGTACTGCTTCATATTGATGATTGGTAGCTATGCAAAATATTTTGTAATGGCAGATTTATCTCAAGGACCGAACAACCGTCCCGAGCCAGTCGTCAGGGATGCTGCTTCTAAGATCTCCATTTTAATGCCCTTAATGAGTGGCTTGTCGCCGCCTGAAATGTGAGAAATTATTAGGTGATTCTGGACCTCTCTTTCATTCTTAACCAATACTTATATGACATGTAGATAATTTAATATTTCAAAGAAATTAAGATCCTAAAATTAGGAATAACAACATTAATTATTGTTAGATTATTAATGAGTATATCTTTAATTTAGTGAAAATATTTTTAATTGTTCACATATTATACAATTATTAGTTGAAACTCCAGATAACATAGTAGTCCTGAACCATCTAATAATTTATCTTAAAATGTAATATTTGGCTTCATCATTAGAGTAGACCATCAAATAATTTCTCCTAAAATATAATATTTGATTTCATCATTAGAACATCTTTAGTGAAAGAATTAATTTTTGATTCTTAGATTACTTTTTGTGGGTCCCATGACGTTACATAAGATGAAAGAACTTTTGTCATTTTTTGCTTTAGTGGTAAAATCCATTTTTGGTTCTTTGATTTTACTTGAAAAAAATAATAAAAAAACCTCTCGTTTTCCTCACTTACATTAAAAAATAATATTTTTTTGAAGAAAAAAAATTCTTGAAAGTTATTCCCCTATTATTCTATCTCCAATATGGAGAACTCTTAAACAAAAATAATAATAGATTTAGTACACATGAATTCTTGAACTCAAGAACTCCCATTAAATAAGCTCTTAGGAGCTCTGAGATAAAAGACAAGCAGAACAAATGTAACAAACATTACCTTTACAATATAGACATCAATTCCAAGTTTTGCTATCATTGCAGCTTATCTTCTGATATCTTTGTTTTCGTCCCACCAGTTGTATCATGAGCAGCAACGGTTAGTTCAACTGTAGAAAACACATGCCAGAAAAATGAAATCCATACATTTCAGGCTATTGTGAATGTCTAAAAAGTGTTATTAGAACAGTTATTAGACTAATAATTTCAAAAAAATGTCCCACCGCAAAAAAAATGAGGCCAAATAATAGAAGAGAAAGAAAAATGAATAATGATTTACTAAGCTTGCTCACTTGAGTTCTGCAACTTGGGTATTACAACTGACCAGCTTCCATCTTAAGCAACAGCTTTCACTGTTGAAAATGTTTCTATGTAATATCCAATCACGAAGAGAATGGACCATATGGAAGATCAAGTTTATAATAGATGCTCACCAATCTCCTTTAAGAGTACTGCATGATCAGATTCTGTTGGAAGACGATGGTATATGGCATATACATGTGTCTTTCACCCATGACGATCTGTGTATACCGCATATACATTTGTCTTTCAGCCATGCTTAATGGAAAACATTCGTATAATGTCTTCTAATTGTTGGGTATCAAGTTGAAGCACTTCAAGAATCTCCTCAACATTTTCTTATAATTCCCACTCTTCATCATCTCTGTCCCATGACAACCAACAAACTTTCAGTTGCTTACTTGACATATTGGCCTCTTTTGGCAGAATTGGGAAGATTGAAGCTTAAAGAATATCTTGAGATCAAGAATTGGGAACTCTCTCTCCTTGCCAACTTCCCTATTTGAGGAGGCAAGCTTGATAGTGTTGAGCACTCAATCAAAGATAGCTCCTGAAGAGCTTTTAAGCGCATCAAACTGTAAGGCAAATTTTTTAGACATCTAAAAAAGCTGAAAGTTCAATATTTGCAAATTCCACAATGCACATAGCGATTCTGGAAGAGTTTCAAAGCTACCTTCAGAAAGATTCAAGTACCTTAGGTGTTTTATCGGTAAGTTCAAGTAACTCAGTCTCAGCATAGGCATTATAGAGTTTGCATCGCCAGATAAACTCCATAGGTTGCTTTCCTTAACATAGAGCCACTCTTTTTTCTCTCTTTTGCTGAAAGCAGCACTCCCCACACTTCTTCACTAACTCCTTCCCTACTATGCCCAAAAGCTTTACCTATTCTGCCTCATTTGGTCCAAAGACTCGGTGTTTAAACAATTCCCAACAATAATTCTTGGATAGCTCTGATAATTCATGAGGAGGCATTGTTCCCATGATTCCTGCAACCTTTGAAAGGCGAGTTGTAACCAAAATGGAAGCACCCTTTGCCCCACAAACCAGTGCAGATTTCAACTTCTGCCAATTATCTTGCTTGTCATCCACGCGTCGTCCAAAACAAGCAAATATCTTTTACTTTGAAGCGGGTCTTGAAGTTTTTTTTTGTAGCAGTCCCAGATCCAAATCCTCACAAGTACGCTCAGATGCTGCTTCCATGATAGCTTTTATCATTGTCTTCAAACTAAAATCTTCTGATACGCATATCCAAATTCTTAGCTTGAAGTGGTTAACTACCCTCTCATGATTGTAAATGAGTTGGGCCAGTGTTGTTTTTCCAAGTCCTCCTAACCCTAGGATGGGATAGACAGATAAGTCTGCAGAATGAGAGGCATCACCAAGCAAAAAGTCTACAATTTTTTCTGTCTCTGCATTTCTTCCATAGACTTGTGGTTCGTTGATGAATGGGTTGGTTTGGCGTTGATCAGTGACAGCATTTCTTCTCTCTGGAGTTGTCTCAGTCAAATGAAACTTCTCCCTTTCTTCAGCAATTTTATTTAATCTCTCACTTATCCTTTCCATTTCCTTAGCAATTTTGTAAAGGGAAAAAACATGTCGGGAATTAAAAGAGGATAAGAAAGAACTTCGTACCATTTCTGATAGACAACACTTGACTCCTCCGTATTCCATCCCCAATTCTTCATAGGCACACTCATCCATGATGTCATCCAGCTCATAAGCTGCATCTTTTAGCTTTCACAGCCAGTCCTTTATAGCCCTGTTAGAGAATTGTTTCTCCTCTGAATCTTCAATTGTAGCCATGATAGTAGTGAGTAAACTAGCAAGCCTTTCCTAGTCTTGATTAAAATTCAGAAGCAGTGGCAACTCTTTTTGAATGAGAGCTCAAATTTCCGAGTACACCTTTGAGTACAGCCTCAGCCATATTCTAAGTTGTAACTCAAAAAATGGATATGCAACAGGGGCTGTATATATGCTTCAGAAAATGGCAACCCCACTGATATGATCAAGTGATAAGATGAACAAGAGGAGGAAACGTTTTAGGGTCACTTGGGAAGTCAACAACCAACCCAGGAAGAAATGTATTATTGGAATCTTGCTCAAGTTTCAAGTCTCTGACATAATTGGCTGAGTCCTCGTTTTAATTTGTGACGCTTTTCATGGAAGCAACTACTAGTTGGAAGAAACATAAACAAATACAAGCTGCACGTACAACGTTAAAATTTGTTGTATTTTAAGACAACCCAGGAAGAAATGTATTATTGGAATCTTGTTCAAGTTGCAAGTCTGGAACATAATTGGCTGGCTCATCATACATCAATCCAATACCGCTTGTTTATCTTAAGAGTATCCTTTCTGATATTGTTAAAAGCACTTTTAGCTAACTTCTAAATCACAACCCAAAGTATAAGTTTCTCCAATAATCCAATGTAAAATTGCAAAACATACTTGCAACTTATAGAACTCTAAGAAGCACTTAAAAATATCAAAATTGCCATACATAACTTGGAAAACCAAAATAAACAATTAAAAAAAATTGCAGAACAATTGTATATCCTTTGAAATTTTGGTTTTTACCCAACTTCACTGACACCGCATAATACATGTAGTTGACCTTAATTGCACATCAAGGTAAATTCTAGGATAAAATAGCAAATGTCAAATGATCATGAGTAATTCATTTAGCATTTGAGACGGGATTTGTGAGTTGACTCAGGAAGACACGTATCTGTAATTGTTGTTAATACAACTAACTGTCACATTCTTGCAGTGGCCAAAAGTTACTACTTCATATTGATGATTCTTAGCTATGTAACATATCTTGAAACAGAAGATTTATCTCAAGGACCGAACAACCGTCCCGAGCCAGTCGTCAGGGATGCTGCTTCTCAGATCTCCATTTAAGGCCCTTAATGAGTGGCTTGTTGCTGCCTGAAATGCAGCAACAGGATTCATCATTAGGAGCTCTGGGATAAAAAGACAAACAGATCAAATGTAACAAAAAAAACAATACCTTTACAATGTAGACATCAATTCCAAGTTTGGCTATCATTGCAGCTTCTGCTATCTTTGTTTTCATCCCACCAGTTGTATCATGAGCAGCAACAGTTAGTTCAACTGTAGAAAACATATGCCAGAAAAATGCAATCCACACATTTCAGCTCAACTTAAGCCCCCAAACGAGACAAGCAGAAATGAAAACTAAGCCATTGTGAATGTCTAACAAGTCTTCTTAGAACATTACTGGACTAATAATTTCAGAAAAATGTCACACTGCAAAAAATGAGACCAAATAATAGAAGAGAGAGAGAAGTGAATAATGATTTACTAAGTCTGCTTACTTGAGTTCTGCAACTTCGGTTTTACAACTGACCAGCTTCCATCTTCAGCAACAGCTGTCATAGTTGAAATTTTTTTATGGAACATTCAACCAGGAAGAGAATAGAGCAATATGTCCATATGGAAGATCAAGTTTACAACAAATGCTCACCAATCTCCTTTAAGAGTATTGCATTAGGTTCTGTTGGTGGGCGATCATATACCCCATATACATCTGTCTTTCAGCTATGCTTAATGGAAAACGTTCATGTAATGTATTCTAAAATTTCAGATATATAATGTGATAGTCTGCTCCAAATACTTGGTTCCAAGATAATTCAAAATTTTGGCTTTGCAAACCTATCTTGCATATCAATACAAATGTCATTCTGCACATGTTTCAAGGAACTTTTATTTGCAGCAAAGAGGATTTTTTTCCCCTCACAAATGGGGATTTGCATTGAGAGGAATTAAAACAAACAGACCTATTTTAGCTAAATGAGTTGAGGTTGTTATTATCAATATGTTCATGCTATTCATCACTTGAATATAAGAAGGGAGCAGTATATTCTATACTAAATAGAAGACCAAATAGTTTGGAATGTTCAGAAAGAGCTTTATTTTTGTAGAAATTCAAGAATAAAAATGGGCATATTTGATATATGAAGGATACCAGAAAAACAACATATATAGGCTTTGAGTATGCTGCCAGATGACTTATGATAACATCTCCACTCAAAATAGTGCATCCCTGAAAACAAACTAACTTCAAAATGCCATTTCCATTGTTAATGAATAATGAACAATAAAACTGAATACACTGAGTCTCTACCTGAATCTCATCAAGCACTGCATCTCCATGCAGAACCTAGATAAATTACAATGAGCCCCATGTTATTCAAAGTAAAGAAGAAAAGGAAAAGAAAATAAAAAACTGTACAATTTAGAACCTTCAAAGTAAAGGTCAAAGGAAAAAATTTAGTGTATAATCATACAACCTAACTTTTAATTAAGATTTTATATAGAAAGAAAGTTTTTTTCTTTCTAAATTTAGTGATGCTTGATTTAGTTTATTTTCTTCTCCTATAAGCACTTGTTGAGGAGATTATCCAAACTGACTCTATGTCAATTCAGTTGGAAATACCCTATACCCCAGCGACCCGTGTGTGTATCAACTAGTGAGTATAGCATATAGTGAGGCAGATCCAACATTCTAGTCTACTTTTTCTCTACATGCATCACCCATGAAGAAATCTTGATCGTTGATAAATCAGGCTTTCACTAATTTTTAGCTGCTTTAACATTTTAAGTACTGCCAAATGACTTCTCTTAGAAATCTTTATAGAAACAATAGAAGACCATTCACAGCTAACAATGATGAAAGGTTAAAAGAGAAGAAAAACGACTAAAAACTTCAAAGTAGTGAAATAAATTAAAATTCACTCTTACAGGTGTAAAACCAGAATCAATTGCCTTAGCCACTGAAGATAAATCAGCTGAAGATATCTGTACATGTTGAAAATGAACTTAGATGAGTAACATTATCTGAAAAGGAAGACAAAACAAAACAAATCTACAATTTATCATGATGAATATGATCTGATAAAAAATCAGTTGGGAGTTTACTAACATGTCTCTCACTAGTGAACCATCCACATGAGAAAGGTGACATTCCAATTGAAGGAATGCCCTCTGCACAGAGAAAGAAATATCTTTTAGTATGAAATCCATTAATTTGAAAAAAACATGAAGCCAACAAGGGAGCAAAATAGCAGCAAGTATTAAGTTTCAGCTGAAGTATAATTATTACAAATGCAGCACATAGCTTACACAGAACATTTCAATTACAAATAAAAACCTCATTTAATAGATGAAAAGGGAAATGCCACAAACACCTCTAGTTTTGGTGGATCATTGGTGTTCTATTAATTGTATAAGCCAAAAAGAGTTCCGCAGACATACATAATTTCATATTGATTTTTTACTTGCACAAGTTTATTCTGTTCACCTTCAAGTTTTTGTAAAAACAAAGATTAACATTTATTCAAGAGAGAGAGAGAGTTTGTGCTTCCACATTACATTAAGTCGCAAGGTAAGAAGACTAGGAGAGTATCACGTTAATAAATATGAGCCAGCCCAAAATAATGAAGCCAGGAAGATGTCACTTTTGTAAACTCAAAATAGTGACCAAACATGAATAGGAGACTGATGGAGATAGATAACAACCATATGAGTCAAATCTCAATATGACTGAAAAGGTTAAATTTATAACATGTTACCATGATATCATTCAGTAAATTACTGATGACCCACTAGATCATGTATATAAAAGCAGAAAGGCTTGACACAAAAGTTAAATACCCAATGCTCTGATACAAGAAGAATATATATAGATAGCAATAATTGTAAAACTACCTCTGGCTAGTGCTCTAACAATTTCAAGATTAAGAGTGGTTACCTGAAATTAAAATAAACTGAATGATAAGCATGGAGAAGATCCTCATTCTGAAAGTAATTTGCATAGAAAAAATTATTATTATTTCAAAAAGATGTTCTGCATAGTATTTAAGGATTATAAAAATTTCAGCCATATATATGAGTGAAAATAAAAATAATTAATGTTATCAGAAGTCGAGTGATGCCATTTGGCCAATTTCTTCTAATAGAGAAAAATAAGGCGCTGATGGAGCCCCAATTTTTTTCTTAAATTGCGATGTGCAAGAATACACCAACCAATTATCATTTTTGAT